>NC_056748.1:534342902-534500402 GCF_019279795.1 Protopterus annectens
TACATGGTCAGTGAAAAGAAGTTTAGTTTTTAGAGTTAGTAGGGTGGGTTGAGACAGAAAGATACCCCTCAAATTATATGTGGGGGTTTGCTGAAAAGTTTATGAGTGAATAGGGAAGATGTCTCAGGTGAAAGGGCTAGTTGGAGGCTGGCTCTCAAACGCTTTGGTAGACATTTAGCATTTTATTCGCCTCACAGTTAGACGTTGCACGTTCGATTCTCAGATAGAGCGTCTTCTATGTGGCAACATGCGTGAATGGGCGTTCTTTCGTTGAAGGTTGTGCATTAGGCCCGGCAAGCCAGCACGTAAAAATCTACTGCCAATCATTAGCGGACCGGAGTTCCGCTGTGGCGACCCCTAACCGGGAAAAGCCGAAAGACACAAACAAACACTGGAGGTAGTTTTCAAGGTGGTGCCATTTTTCTTTGAGGCTGCAGCTATTATGGATAGTCCATATTCAAGTTGAGATAACAGCATTCCTTTCTCTGTGACAGCTTTGGCTGGTTTGGATGGAAAAGATGATAGTTTCCCCAGAACAGTTGTGTGTTGATTATTTTACATGCGATTTCAATGTGTAGTTGAAAGTTAAGAGACTGGACTAGCCAAATGCCAAGGTATCTGAAGGATGTGACAGCCTCCATGGTGGTAATGGTAACATCTTTAATACTAAGGAAGGTGCATGCTTTGGTTATTTTTTTGGTTGGTTCTAAAAGGCATTGCTTTTGTTCATCTCAAGAGTACAGCAGTAGCAAGACCACCCCCCCCACAGCGGTGGCAAATTAGTCTTGTGATCTTCTGGCATCAAAGCTGAGTGCACAACCTGCTGAGCCACTGATACAATTAAACACAATTATTGCCATTTGATCACAGCTTTGCACATAAAAGATTCCCAAGAATTCAGACTGATGTGTTCTGTGGGAGCAGTTAAATCATCACTTGGTGGATAAACCAGACATTTAAATTTTGATTAATTTATTTTAAGTCCATCAGACCACGTACAGTATCTAAAGCAATAAACATTATGACTGTAGTCACTTGTGACTAAACTGAAATCACCCCAGTACACAACTGCATTTTCTATTTATGATTACTTCAGATGCCACAGACTTGCTCACAATGGTATATATCTGCTTACAATGTAAACAGGACAAGTTGGACAGAACACTACGTTTCCCATTCTCTGGAACAGGATCCCCATCCAAGTGAAGCGGAGTTCCTCCTTAACCCTATTTAAGTGCAACATGGACCAATAAATGGGTAATCAGAAATTCACTCATGGTCTGGAGCCTGTCTCTGATGGACAAGCCAGTCAGTAAATAATCACCTACACAAGTCAGATTTGTGGGTTGGATTTGGGTTGCAAAGCTAGGCTTATAAGGGCCATAGTGGCTGCTAGTCTAGTATACACCTATGAAAAAAGGCATTTAGATCAATAATAATGAAGCAGATGGGGCACCCTTGGCATGCTCTAGTTCGCAAGGTAAGCGGAGAGGTTTATATCACTTAATTGAAAAACCTATTTATCGAATAACTATTCATCAAACCTAAATTGTCAAAACTTTTAAGCGAATGGCCGTTTCATCAAACTTTTTTACAGGGAAAAGCAATGGTTGACCATCATTGGGAATTTGCCCTTTTCCCCACTGTAGTGCCATTGTTGAGTTGGTATATTTAGTT
This sequence comes from Protopterus annectens, assembly GCF_019279795.1. Lineage (NCBI taxonomy): Eukaryota > Metazoa > Chordata > Ceratodontiformes > Protopteridae > Protopterus > Protopterus annectens. Next base: position 534,344,580 of record NC_056748.1, read on the forward strand.
GGAGGTGCAGCACCCACCCTGGGTGGGTTTTACATTTTTAGAGTTTAATGACGGGTGCTAGGTTGGATGACCATTTCTTTTCCCTGTGAAAATGTTAGATGGAGAGGTTTTGACAATTTCGGTTCCATGAATAGTTACTTGATAAATAGATTTTTTGCTGAAATGATGTAGACCCAAAGCTGAGGCATCAGAATGCTATTTATTCAAAGTGTAATACATGTACTGTAGCGGCTATTACAAACAGACTGAATTATTTGATCTGTAAAATTACAATAAAGCAACACTTGGAAACGTATTAGTAGTTTATTAATTTGAATGGCATATGAACATATTTTTTTAGCTTCTTGCACTGATCTAGAAGGATAAAATTGAAACAGGGTAAGAAGCACAACGTTGCCCAGTGAGATATTATTTACTACTTTAGTGGTCATTATTCAATAAATCCTTAATCAAGATAGAGGGTGACAATGGCCAGGGACAAGACCAGACTTCCAATCTTTTGAAATCATAATAATAATTTCAGCGTTAGGTGGTTCCCAGTTAGGGAGACACAATAAAATGTAATGGCAGGGTGCAATTCCTTTTGCAAAAGTCAAGCAGAATTTGGCTATAAAGCCATCCAAGCAACGTAATTCATCTTTGTTTTTTACTGCTTCAAGTAAATGGTGACCTGTAAATTCTAATTCAGCTTGTGGAAAATGTTCCTGGGGTATGTGACAGCAGGTCTGCATTTATGTTTTTATCATCATGGTTCTGAAGGGAAGTTCTGAATTTTTTTATGCTAGAAAATATCACACCATTTTCAGGGTAAATTTCTACTACTTAGTTTTCAAACTGTTGATATCTACCCTAGGCAAAGAACAGTTGTGTAAAATCTTACCATAACCATAGATGTCCTTCTCTTCCATGTTGCAGTATTCTCAAATGCAAGGATCCTCCACCTCAGGCGACCCGAGCATCCGGCTGCTATGCCAAAACTTAAGCCTGGTTGCTGTCAGGTACGTGGGACGTCACACGCAGGGCCATAAATCATGGGCCATAAATGTGACATCTGTACACACAGAACTGACTACCCAGTCGAACAACAGTTTTATGGAAACAGGAATGACGCCACCCAGACAGGGAAAAGAAGCAAGAAGGGGGACAGGAGGGAGGGAGGGAAGGAATACTGCAACATGGAAGAGAAGGACATCTATGATTATGGTAAGATTTTACACAACTATTCTATGTGATTCTATTCTCATGTTGCAGTATTTTCACATGTGGGAGAGTACCACAGCTCATGTAGAAGAAAGGGTGCAGGAAGAGGTAGCAGTCTCCAGGAAGCCGTGGAGGATAGCCTTTGCAAATCCTGCTTCTGGCTCTGAAGATGCTGTCCAATTTATAATCCTTGGTGAAGGTGTGTACAGAGGACCATGTGGCTGCCTTAAGGATGGCAGCCATATCCAGGCCTTTGAGGAAGGCTCCTGAAGAGGCCACTGCTCTGGTAGAATGTGCCTTAATAGAGTGGGGTAATTCTTTCCCGTGAAAGGAATAAAAGAAGGTAATAGTTCTGCATATCCAGGAGGATATTGTCCGTTTGGATACAGGTTTCCCCAGGGCCCTGGGGTGAAAGGAAACAAACAGCTGATTGGTCTTGTTCAGATAAAATCTTAGCTGCCTGTGGACATCAAGGGAGTGGATCAGTCTCTCACTGTCATTTTGAGGAGAAGGAAAAAAGGTGGATAAATGGATAGACTGGTTGAGGGACAGCTCATTGACCACCTTGGGCATGAAAGAGGGGTTGGTATGAAGAGTTAACTTGTCTTTGTGGAAGATCATGTAGGGCGGAGAGGCCATGAGAGCTTGCAGTTCAGAGACTCTCCTAGCTGAAGGGTTACTAATGAGAGTCTTCCAGGTACACATCTTTAAAGAGGCAGAAGCTGCCAGTTCAAAGGGGGCAGTGGTAAGTTTCTCCAACACACAATTCAAGTCCCATGGAGGAAATTGGTTTTCTAGGAGGTATGACGTGGAAAACCCCCTTAAGAAAAAGTTTCACCTCCAACCTGGACAGAAGGAGTGAGTCAATAATAGGCAGGCTGAAATGGCAGATAAATGGACTTTCACTGAAGAGTATGAACGTTCTGATTTTAGCAGCACACACACAGGCTAGGGCTAGAGGGACATCCGCTTGGAATGGGTCTAGTTGCCTTTGAAGACAACAAGTGGAGAATCTTTACCATTTTGAAATGTAGGATCTCCGGGTTGTGAGTTTCCAGGCCTCCTGCAGGACAGAAAGCATGTCCTCCAAATAGAGGTGTCTGAAAGGGATCAGAAGTTTATCACCCACAGGGTCAGGCTGAGGGTATTCAGATGAGTATGAATGTAGGGACCCCTTTTGTTGTGTTTGCAGGTCCACCTTGTGAGGCAATCTGTGGTGACTGCCCCTAGCAAGAGATAGAAAAAGGGAGAACCAATGCTGCTTTGGCCAATAGGGGGTCACCAGCAAGATTTTTGGTTTGTCTTCTTTATTTTCAGAAGGACCTTCTGAATAAGGGGGAAAAGGCATAAAGGAACAGCCCCTTCCATGAGATTGAAAGGCATCCACTTTCCACGCTAGTGGAGAGTGCATTCTGGAGTAGAATAGCTGAAGTTGTCTGTTCTGAGGGGAGGCAAACAGATCTATCTGTGGGGTGCCCCATCGGTGGACAATGTCTAAGAAGACATCTCTGTGCAACATATACTCATGATGCTGAGAGAATGATCTGCTGAGGGTATATGCCGGGTGATTGTCCTGAGATGGAATGTAGACCACCTGCAGTGTGATATTGTACTGGGTGGCCAACTCCCATGCCTGTACTGATAGGCTGCACAGTAAGTAGGATCTGGTCCCTCCCTGTTGTTGATATACCACATCACAGTGGTATTGTCTGTGAAGATTTTTAGGGGCTTTCCTGTATTACAGAGAAATAAAGTCTTTAGGGCTAGAAGGAGAGCAGTCATTTTCCTCACACTGCTATGCTTTCTCAGGAGGGAGGGCTCCCATTGAGCCTGTACCTTGAAACCGTTTGTGGCGACTCCCCACCCTAGATCCGAGGCATCTGTGTGCATGAATTGCACTGGTTTGGTGGGATGCAGAGGAAGGCCTGGATTCTGATTTATTTGGTGGATCCACCACCTCAACTCTTTCTTTAGGCATTGAAGGAAGGGCACCTGAAAATCCAAGGGGTGATTGTGCTGGGACCAGACATTTTTTAAGTACCACTGGAACTTCATGTGCAACCTGGCGAGGGGCAACATGCCATGAGACCTAGAAGACAAAGGAATTGCCTGGCAGAGATATGTTTGAGAAGAAGCAACTCCTGGAAGAAACTGTTTAGAGAGCTGATTTTTGTCTTGAGGAAGGAAAACCTTCATCAGGGTCTGTCCTTATTCTGCAGTCCAGGAAAATTTGGTGTTGTGATGGAGTGAGGGAAGATTTTGTCAGATTGAGAGTGAAGCCCAGACTCTGAGGGAGGGACATAGTGAATGTCACATGAGTCCTAAGAAGACTTCTCCTCCACTATGAGGAGGTCGTCCAGTTAAGGATAAATTTGCATGCCATTTATTCTGCAGTAGGCTACTGCTGGGATGAGACACTTTGTGAATACCCTTGGTGCTGTAGACAAACCAAAGGGCAAGACAGTAAACTGAAAATTTGAGGACAGCAGAGAAAAGCGTAAATACCTCCTGTAGTGTAGGTGGATAGCGATATGCAGATATGCCTCCTTCAGGTCCAAGGTGGCCATGAAAGCACTGGGTGGTAATAGTGGAAGAAGGGTTTGAAGGGATACCATGTGGAAGGAGGGTACCTGCAGGAAGGGGGTTAGCCGGGACAGGTCCAGGATAGGCCTCCAAGGCCCATCCTTCTTTGGGACCAGGAAGAGCCTGGAGTAAAACCCTGGACTCTCCTGAGCTGTGGGAACGCTTTCTATGGTTTCTTGTGAAAGCACATCTTGGATGACCTGACGTATGAAGTGGAGCTGGTTTTCTGGAGGGAAAGGCATGCTTTGTGGTAGGGGGTTTTCCTGCCAGGTCATAATGTACCCCATTTTCACAATTGATAATAGCCAGAAAATACACCCCTGAGGCCTATTGTCTCGGGAGGTGGATGGATAACAGAACCAATTTCAAAATATTTGCAAATGCAATTGGGAAAATATTTAAGTAAATGCTCTAGTATACTTAAATATACTAACAGCTTTTTTATCCGAATTATATAAATGGCATGTTGAGAATGTTGGGAAAAGTTATATCTTTGTAACATTGGACATTACTTTGCTCTTTACAGTAATCCCAAATGAATATGGAGTGGATGCTATACATAAGTTTCCTAACTATTGAAATTCATATGCAAGCTAGAGAAATAGAAAACATATGTATATTATTCGAAGTAGTATTAACGAAGAATGTCTTTATTTTTGATAAAACACCATATTTACAGTTAAATGGGGTGGCAATGGGCACTCCAGTAGCAAATACATATGCTAATTTAGTGTTATATCAATGGGAAAAACAGTTTATATTTAGTGAAGGAAATGATTTAAATGCTAAGGTTACATTTTACAGAAGGTTTGTGGATGATTGTTTTTTAATATGGGATGGTAATAAGGAAGAGTTCGAGAATTATGTCACTTATTTAAACAACTCCACAGACTTCTTGACGTTTAAAATGTTAGCTTCAGAAGAAAGCATAGTTTTTTCTGGATATTCAATTATATAAGAAATAAGGGAGGATAGAATCTACTATATATAAAAAGCTAGTAAATGCTTGTAGATATATTAATAGGAATAGTATAAATGCACCACATACTTTCAAAGGGATACTAAAGGCACAATTAATAAGGGCTAGCAAGCTTAATACTGAAGAGGTTAATTTTATAGCTCAAGCAAAAGAAATGATGCAAGAACTCAAAGGGAATGGTTACTCTGAATATATTGTAGACAGTATATATAAGGAAGTCATAGAGGGTAGAACAGATAAGTATAGGCCGATTTTTGGTAGAGATGTAATACAACAACCACAGAATCTAGATAGAAGAGATAAAGTGGTGAGATATGTCACCACGTTTAATGTTAATACTAGGGATGTATGTAAAATAGAAAAAAAATGGCTTATACTAATGGCTATGCCAGAGATTAAAATATAATAGGAGAAAAAACACAATTCTCATATAGGAATTCGGAAACATTAAAACAGAAATTATGGTACAAGGATTTTAGTGAAGAAAGAGAAATATCTCAACATAAAATGGGAACAATAAAATGTCATAACTGTAGCTGTTGCAATGATATATATGATAAAACAGATAATTCTGAGCATCCTGTAACTAAAGAAAGGTTTATTTTTAGGTGTCCCACAAATTGTAACACAACTCAAGTAGTATATCTAGCAACGTGTACATTATGTACAGCATTTTATGTGGGGAAAACCACTAGGAAATTAAGAGAACGTATAATAGAACATAAATCAGAGATTAGAAGGAAAGTGGTAACAAATGCACTGAGTAAACATATTATTGAAAATAGTGATATACATAAGTTTAAATTTAGGAGCATAGGTACAGTACATATGGGTAGTAGAGGAGGTGATATGAATAATACATTAGAACTGAAGGAATATGAATGGATTGTTAGACTCCAAGCAGATGTTAAACCTGGCTTAAACAATGCTGTTAGTTTAAAACCAATATTGGTAAAAAGGCAAAGAGAAAATGTTTAGTCTATTATATGTTTAGTTGTTTTGTTATTATTGTTATTTTATTATTATTGTTATTTTATAGATATATTATGTTTAGAGTAGAGGTTTCTAATATAGTAAGCATATATGTTTTTAGTAATTTTAAGAGTGAAGGTTCTTTTAAATGTATGTTATGTTCTGAATGAGTTCATTTTAATAATTAATTGTTGTTTCATGATGTTAGGCTGGCTGAAACATGTGACTTAAAATGGTTCCCTATTTAAATAATGGAAAAATTCATATGATTTTATGTACTGATGAAGGGTGGTTAACCCGAAAGCTTTGCATTAAACTTTGGCGTGATTTTTAGCAGTTGGACTATCTGAATTATTTTGCGCAGTACAGCCTGTAATCTCAATAATTGGCCTAGACAAAGCTCATGTGAATCCTTGTGCGAAATCTGGCGGCCACACTTACATTTTCCTTTCTTAGATGACATTGGCTAAATAAAGGATCAACAGCAACCTAAGCCTAAGTAAAATAAAGAAAAATTCCCCAACAGGGTACTTAACTGACGGCGTCTTCTAAAATGCGCAGTGGAGTGAGCAAGCTGACATTCGACTGCAGCAGAAAAGTTCTGGGGTCTGTGCATGCAGACATCACATTTCTGGCCCATGGTTTATTGCCCTGCGTGTGACGTCCCACATACCTTACAGCAACCAGGCTTATGCTCTGGCATAGCAGCCAGACTTTCGGGTCACCTGAGGCAGAGGATCCCTACATGTGAGAATACTGCAACACGACAACAGAAGGACGTCAAATGTTTTACCGAACTAACTGTACAACATGACACGGTCAGCCTTATCATGCTGGAAGTTTTTCCTTTTCTTAAGCACACTATTCCCCTAATGCCTTATTCTGCCTGACGCAGTTATCACAATTTACGGCTAGAAAGTTTACAAGGGTATAAATTTGCTCATCTGACGGACTCGGCTGGAATTTAAGTTTCTGGTTTGAAATAACAAAGGCCTTAAATGCATACTACTTTGTTTTGAATGACATGTATAACATTAATTTCCAATGCCCTCTAATTTTGCTTCATATAACACTGATGTATTCTTTGCTCCCAAACTAAGGTGAAAACACCCTTTGTGCATGACAACTATTTGCACTGTATTGTCAGTGGTTTCAGCATAACTTATTATAGCAGGATGACATAAATCAGAATATACAAAAATCAATATGCAAAAAAAATTCTGTATAGTCTGCCTGGGGTTTAAAACTATCTCTGCAAGCACTTTCAAGCAGACAACAAGTGTTATGAGTGTGCTTGTAAAGACAGAGGTAATCGGGAACATGTTTTTGCGAATGCAATGAGTTAGCAGATTTTTAAAAATTCCCTGCAGAATAATTTGCCAGAAATGTTAAGGACGAGCAAATGGTTGTAAACTACAGAAATGATTCTTCTGGGATATAGGATCTGAACTACCCAGATGTAGTAAAGCTTTACTAAGTCTTACAGATTGCGCAGTAGTACAGCGGTTAACATAGTCACCTCACAGCAAGAGGTTGTCCAGTTCGATTCTCTGCTGGGGTGCTTTCTGTGCAGAGTCTACATGTCCTTCCTATGTTCATGCAACTTTCCTCCGGGTACTCCAGTTTCCTCCCACATTCCAAAGACAAGCATCTGGAGAAATTCGCTCTCGGACTCTGGTCAACAAATGTTAAAATACAATAAAATCTATTAATGCTATTGGATGCAAAAAGAAAAAAGCAATTAATCAAAGTCTAAAACCAGCTGCAACTGAAGTTCTGAATATTGTAAAGGATATGAGAAAGCCTGGAAGTGGGATCTTTAGAAAAAGGGATGACAAATCAGACGTAAATGGAATTTGTGGGAAGAATACATGCAGAACAGTGTTCAGGAGGAGTGAAATTTAAAGGGAGGGACTGAGCAATTTAAGTAATGTTGGAGTAAATCAAAATTCTTAAACTACATGAAAATTAAAGGATTAACATAGCTTATTTTCTTTTTATTTTTATTACTGTTTATGCAGTAATGTCATGTTTAATAAAGATGTTCAATTAAAAAGTCAAGATGCAAGTTTATTACCAAACCTGTTATGAGTGAAAAAAAATCAGTTACAGAACTAGTTATGTTGTGCATTTTTATCATGATCTTTGTTTGGCAAATATATATAACTGCTCCTGATACAGGATCTGCTTCACTTAATTCCCATAGCTAAAAGATAGGAGAAGGGTTTATATCACCTGATTTATCCAAATGCATTAAAAAGACGGCATCCAATTTGCCACCTACAATCAATGATAGAGAATCAGATTTTTGTTTATACTGAGTGATCTCAAGCCAACAACAGAGAGAAACAATGAGCTACAGTTTTTTCTCTGAAGTGCCCAAAGCTCTGTTGGACTTTACTAGCGCTTTCTATTCTTTCTGCATAATAAATGGATTCAGACACAGGAACTTGTTCACCTAAACACAATACAAAACAGGCTCAAGCCAAAGGGAAAAAAAAGAAAAAGCTTCACTATTTTTTCCGAACAACTTAACTGTAAGCAGTCACGTGTATAAACCTGGCTCACCAGGTCTTTGTGAATCAGTGATGCCCAAAACAGGTGTGTGTATTTTTTCAAAGCCCCTACACATTTGTGCATACGAAGACTTTCTCCTTGTGCTAGTTGCTGAACAGGGTCTTATCAGACTAAAGCTGTGTCCTTAACAGTTACGTTAGTCTGTGATGTAACACTCAGTCAATGAAATGCATCTGATCCCATCAGAATTATATAATTAAAACATTTAGCACCCTTATTTTTTGTTTCCATTGTGTCAAACTATCTCATTACAGTCATTTAGAAATTACATGATTTATGACCCCCCCCCCCCCGCTTTGACTGCCCTTTAAATCATCAAAATGAGGTGCGGAATGGCGTGCATGTAATTCTTACACACTCAGCTCTGCCGTTCTGTTCTTCCAACCCTATTCTTTCCTACCCAGTGTCATTTTTTAAAAATATACAGCCTATTCCACCCCCACTTCCACCGTAAAACTATAATCTCTTCAGTTGATCGATATTTAATCTGTAGCAGCTCATTCCCCCCTACATCTCTTCATTCAGAGTTCTTCCCCATGACATGCCCTCTCTACTATACTATACTATTCTTGCTCTCAGTCTTCGTTTCCCTCCCATACACAGCAAGTTATTTCCTTCAATACAATTTAGCAATAACTTGTGACTGGTTGTGGGTTTTACAAGACTTTACCCATAGCTGGTGTGGTTTGTCAAGGACAAAGCCAAAGTGCTCAAAGTCAGCCGTGGAAAAATCCTGTGATACCCACATCCAGGAGTGGAATATTGCCACTATACCATGATATTATTTAAGAAAGAAATTGCTTAGCTTTCTTAAATAATGTATTTTCATAGTGGCAGTTTACTGTTCTCATGTGCTCATCACTTTTTATTGATGTAGTGCACATGCTTGCAGTGTGTTGTTCCCATGCTAGCACAGTACATCAGGGCAGTACTGGGCAGCTGCAAGAGGAGATAGAATTCCTGTAACAGTTTCCCTCCTTTTTGTGGCTTGCCTTTTTTTTTTTTTTTTTTTTTTGTTAAACTTAAAGTTTACAACTTCAGGAAAACATCTGACAAAAATGAGACACATTCTGCTAAAAAGTCTAGAGAGCGGAGACGTAAGAGCATTATGACAGACTGAATTTATCAGTACACATACCTTTTAACTGTCCAAAGTTTTGCAGAATGCCCGGATTTGTTTTTGACATTTTTCTCTGTCCCTCATTAAATATTTTCAAGACAGAATATGTTAAAAAAATGGGAAAAACAAGCAAACAAAAAAAAAAAAAACAAAAAGCCCAGTTATTTGGTAATAGTTTATTGGCTGTACTTCTACTGGAATATGCTAAATTTACAACAGCCATGCGGACTGAAGTGTCCAATCAGCATGCATGTTTTGGAATGCTAACTGCCCTTTATTGTATAATTCACAATAACTCTCATGCAATCCTCACTCCATGCTCAACATAACCGCTTAAATAAAAATTACAATACGATAACCAGACTAGTTTTTGCTACAAAAACAAATAAAATAAGCAAATGCACAACCAACATCCCATTAAACTCTACAACTCCTTACTCTTACTACAGAAAGTAGGCACAGCATCAACAGCCTCCCAGCCAACCTACAACATTACAACTGTAAGACAAAATACAGTCTTAGTTACAAATCCTAGCTGAAAAATTAACACACTGTCCCATCTTACTCTCTTAACTTTGCTCACTAACTGCCACATGCCACTTAAAACAATACTACCCTCACACACTCATAAAAGCACTCCGTCTAACAGCTACTACACTCTATAACACTAAATACCAAAGTATAAATGCATAAAAATGATCTATTAATACTGAAACACCTATCATCAAAGATGTATAAACCATATACTTTCAAACCTTATTAGAAACAAGTATGAATTACAGTTAACATTCTAAAACAGAAATAGTGTTTCCAAAGCTTTCATTACCATAAATAAGAAAAATGAGTGATGGCATGCTTTTGCTATGAAGCCAAATATTGCTTTCTTATCCACGTCCTTAATACAAACCCTCTTATCCATGACCTCAATAATACAACAGACAATCACTCATACAAGAAAAATAATAAAATAAAAAAGTTCCAACAAAAAGCAGTTGTACAGTTCCAGATGGAAGCTTCACTCTTCAAAACAAACTTCATTGTTTGCCTCTCGAAGTATACTGAAGGTTAAGGAAAAATGAAAGATAGATTAGTTGTGTAAAATCTTACCATAACAACAGATGCTCTTCTCTTCTTTGTTGCAGTATTCGTAACATGAGGGACCTGCCTACTGCGACAAATCAATGTCGGACAGTATAGAAAAGACTTACTACTAGGGGTGCGTAGTATGTTTCACGCAGGCTGCTGTCAGACGTCGGCCATAAAAGTGACATACGCACACACCATCCTCAGAACTGAGTGCCCCAGAAGGAACACTCGTCTAAGGGAAGTATGTAGGCTAAGTACATCCAAGGAAGAACATAGTCAGGGAGAAGGAGGGAGGGATGGAATACTGCAACAGAGAAGAGGACAGCTATCATTATGGTAAGATTTTACACTACTAATCCATGTCCTTCTATTCCTCAGATGCAGTATTCTTAACATGGGGGAGAATACCAAAGCTCATGAGGCAAGGGAGGAGAGGTAGAGGCAGTGGAGCTCTACATAAAGCCATGTAGAATAGCCCTGGCAAACCCTGCCCTAGATTTGTAAATGTTGTCCAGTTTGTAATGCTTGGTGAAAGTATGGAATAAGACCAGGTGGCTGCCTCCAGAATGGAGTTGGTGTCCAGTCCTTTGAAAAAGGCCTTAATGAAGCCCTGATAGAATGTGCCTTAACAGGAGAAGGGAGGCTCTTTCCATGATGCTCATAGCAGAAGGAAATGGCTTTAGAGATCCAGCTAGAAATAGTGTTTAAAGACAAGCCCTACAGCTCTAGGGTGGAATACGACAAATAACTGGTCAGATTTCCTGACATCCTTTGTTTTGTCAAGACACAACCTAAGCTGTGTGTGAACATCCAAGGTGTGCAAAATCCTCTCCGCAGAATTCTGTGGAGTGGAGCAAAGGTAGTTAAATGGATAGACTGGTTGAGGGATAACTCATTTATGACTTTAGGAATAAAGGTAGGGTTGGTGTAGAAAGACTTCTGTAAAACTTCAAGAAAGGAGGAGAAGCCAGTAGGACCTGTAGTTCAGAAACCCTCCTAGCTGAGGTTAGTGCAAGCAGCAAAATAGTTTTCCCAAGAGCAAAATTTCAAGGAAGCAGAAGGGTCAGCATCTCTATTATAAAGTTAAGATTCCCAGGGGGGTGCAACAGATATCCTCGGGGGTCTTATGTGAAGGACACCTTTTAAGAATTGTTTAGCCTCAAATCTAGAAGTTGAAGAAGGAGATAGAGACAGACTTGCTGACAACTGCACTTTGACTGAAGAGCAAGTTAAGCCAGCATCTAGTAATTCAAACAAGTATGAGAGAACCAGAGGGACTTCCACTGTCAGTGGGTCCTGGTTTCAGGAGAGACCAAATTCAAAATCTCCTCCATTTGGATAAGTAAGATTTTCTAGTATCGGGTTTCCTGACCTCCTGCAGAACCCCAAGCATGTTCTCTGAAAAAAGGTGTCTGAATTAAGACCCTATCACCCACAACGTCAGCTGAAGAGTAGACAAGTGGGGATGGATTAGGAGTTCTTTCATGTTGTGTGAGAAGGTCCACTCGGTAAGATACATTTTGGTGCTTGCCCTTGGCTAAATGCAGAAGCAGGGAGAACCAACGCTGTCTTGGCCAAAAGGGGGTCACCATCAAGATTCTAGGGTTTGTCCTGCTGAATATCTTTAGCAGGACAATTGGAATGAGACAAAGGGGAGGGAATGCATACAGAAACATACCCTTACATGAAAAGCTAAAGACATTCACCTTGCAGACCAGAGGATGAGGATCTCTGGCACAAAATCATGGAAGCTGTCTGTTCAATGGGCAGGCAAAAGCACCCCTTCTGTGGACAATGTCCAGGAACACTCGCTTTGAAGCATCCATTCGTGGGACTGTGTTTTGGACCTGCTCAATGTGTCAGCAGCTACATTCTGGCTGTAGGTGATATACACAGCCTGGAAGGGAGTTTGAAGTTTGACAGCCAATTCCCCCATACTTGCAGTGCTAGTCTGCAAAGGAGACAAGACATCGCTTCTTCCTGTTTGTTCACATACCAGAGAACGGTCATGTTGTCTGTGAAAATTTTTGCAGGGCCTGAAAGGTCCAAAGAGCCAGCAGGAGTGCCCTCATTTCTTTTATATTGATGTGTTCCCTTCTTTGAGAGGGGGGACCAGGTCCCTTGTGCTTTTACGCATCTGAAAGCTGCTCCCCATCCTGTGCCTGAGGAGTCTGTGAACATCTACTGGACTGGTAGTAAAGGACGGAGTAGGACAACTGAGTTGGCAGTTAGCTGTTGAATCCACCAGTTATCTCCCTCTTCAGACAAGGAAGAAGGGGAACTGGGAACTCTAGGGGGTGTGCATGTTGCATCCACACTGATTTCAGGAACCAGTGTAGTTTCCTCATGTGTAGTTTTGCCAGAGAAAGCATTGGGACGGTACATGCCATGAAGTCTAGGGTTCTGAGAAAGGTCCTGGAAGTGATACGAGTCAGTGGGATGAGGCTTTGGAAAAAGGAAATGAGCTCCTGAGCCTTTTGAGTGGGGAGACAGGTCTGTTTGTAGCACGCATCGCAGAAATATCTAGTCCTGGGATGGGGAAAGCAAAGATTTCTGGAAGGTTTATTTTGAAACCCAAAGAATGTAGGATGGAGACAGCAAAGTTTAGATTGTGCTCCAATGCTCCCTGACTACTGCTTGAAAGAGGAAGTCATCCAGGTATGGGAAGACCTGTATGCCTTAAAGTCTGCAATAAGCAATTACTGAGGCTAGACATTTTGTGAATACCCTTGGGGCTGTGGAGAGACCAAAAGGCAGGCAGAGAATTGAACATGGCAAGAAGCCACAGAGAATCTTAAGAATTTCCTGTAATTGAGATGAATGGGTATGTGTAGCTAAGCATCCTTTATGTCTATGGAAGCCATGTAGGCTTGTGGGATAAGGGTAAAGAGTTTGCAAGCTGGGCATTCTGAATGTAGGTACTTTCAGGGAGGTGTTTTGGTAGGAGAGGTTGTGGATAGGTCTCCATGGGCCCTCTTCTCCTTAGTACCAAAAACATCTTTGAAAATAAACCTTTTCCCCTTTGACTGGATGGTACTGGTTGAATGGTGCCTTGATCCAGCAGGTCTTGTAGCACCTTTGGGAAATGTAACAGTTGGTCTCTGGGAGGTTGTGGGATGCCCTTGAAGGGCAGGAGAGAATTCCAGGCCATGACGTATCCCTTTTTTATGATGGAGAGCACCCAGGCATCCTGTGTTATGTTTTCCCAAGCTGAAAAAAGAAAGGGAAAGCTGTAGGGAAAGGGGGACATGTATGGGGTCCAGTCAGTCAGATGGACCCTGGCTGGTCTGGAAAGAACTGTTTTTGAGGTGGGGTTTGCTGTTTAGTCCTAAGATGCTGAGGTCTCTTGGCAGACTTTTTTGGATTAGCTGGAGGAGGCAGTGACTGCCTTCTAGTTAATACTGGTTTAGAGGGATATTTCCTTTGGAATTTTGGTACAGGGGAAACTAACGTGTTTCAGTTCCTGTATCGCTTTTCCCTTCTACTGTAAGGTTTTGAACAATTCTGCCTCAGCAGGGTCAAACAGGGCTGAATTGTCCAGAGGGGCATCTGTGAGTTTGGATTTAATATCCTCTGGTAGAGGTTGTAGACTCAGTCAGGCAAATCTTCTCAGGACCAAACCTGTGGCAGCTGCCCTAGCTGAAGCCTCCGCAGCACCGTAGCTACATTTTATGGAGTGTCAGGCCACTTGAGAAGAAGCTCCAATCAGGGATGAGGCCAAAGATTTATTCTCAGAGTCTGGCATATCAGAAATAATTTCTTGAAGTTAGGACAAAAGTTCCAAGGAATATTTAGGCATGTGCGTCTGATAGTTTATAGCCCTAATAGCCCTAATGGCAAGGGTGGCAGAAGTATATACCTTTTTTCCTAACCTCTCCATATGTCTGCTGTCTTTGTTAGAGGGAAGCAGGGTGGTGGAGGGAATCAACCTAGAGGCCTTATCATAAGTCACAGTGATGACAGAAGAGTCAGCAGAAGGGGCTTTGAACAAGAACTTCACAGTCCTCAGGCAGCTTGTAGAATTTTGTCTACTCTCTTACCAGTGGGAGGCTAAGAGTCAGGGGCTTTACTGGAAGATACAAATACATCTAAGAAGGCAGGTAAGGACAGGAGGTACAGCTGAGGGATTGGGAGTGTACCTGAAGTAATCTGTAGTACCTGTTTTTAGACTTAGCTATCTCATTTGAAATGCTCCCTCATCAAACCTACGGTCTCACTGAAGGTAATTTCCTCCATTGGAGAGTCAGTACCGTTGGAGTCTTCCTCTGGGGAAGCGTAATTCAGTGGGATGAGGATCTGAGAGAGGTTAAGGGCTCATCCTCTGAAAACTCTTCCTCCTCGAAGAAGCCTCTTCCCTAACCCTCTTCTGAGGTGAGGTAATACAAGGTGTGGCCGGGACTAAAACCCCCAGCAGGAGGCCCAGGAGACATGAGGGCATTAAAAATGCCCTGTGCAAAATGTTTCCAATCCTGAAGTAGATCAGAGGGTGGTGACAAATGCTTTGTTTTTTTTTTTTATTTATTTTTAGCATGCAGTTCAACTCTGTGTAAGGTTGGTGGACCGGACGTAGGTCTGGTTTCAATATCGGAATCAATGTTCTCCATAACTAAAATTTGGGAGATTCCCCTAGGGTCCTCGGTAATCACAAGTCTATGCTCCCCCTGGACATCCACACTAGATGCCTGCTGTACCTTCAAGGACATATTATCATCCTGATCCAAGGCAGACTCGATTACGGGCTTGGCCTGTGAATAGGACATAGGCGTTGAACACTTTTCCGGGCTAGCAACTACCTTGGGAGGGACGTCCTCTTCAAAAGCAACTTGGCCTCAGGCCTTGCAGAAAGTACAGTTGTGTACACTTACCATAAATGTAGATGTTCGAGTGTATTCACTGCTGCAGTAATTACATTTGGGGTAATCTGCTGGCAGGTTGCCCTCAGTCGGCGTAAATGTAGATGTTAGAGTGTATTCACTGCTGCAGTCATTACATTTGGGGTAATCTGCTGGCAGGTTGCCCTCAGTCGGCGTGAATAACAAAGTCTTGGGTCCTGCGTCGGTTGCTGTCTCCTCTTCCATGACATCAGGACGTCAGGGGTATAAAACATGCAGCAGACGCCATTTTATTCAGTTTTTCTTGCCCCAGATGTCAGGTGCCCCCCAAATGGGGAGCAAATATATATATATATATATAGATATATATATATATATATATAAACAAACAGCAATATATGTAAATGCACTTTTAGCAACATAAACTTTACCTTCATCTAAAAGCAAATACACCACAGAGGCTTTAGAATATAGTGAAGGAAAGAGAAGTTATAGAAAAGGGGGATGGTGGGTGGGTAACCCAGACTGCAACAGTGAATACACTCAAACATCTACATTTATGGTAAGTGTACACAACCGCACTATGTTCTTCGCGTTTCACTGCTGCAGTCATTACATTTGGGTAGAATCCCAAAGCCATGGATGGAAGGATGGAACTAGATAGCATTAGGAGCGGCTATAAGGCCCTGCAGAACTGCAGTGGAAAAGCCTGCCCTGGATTTGGAGAAGAGAGGCAAATGATAATGCTTTGTGAAGGTATGGACAGAGCTCCAAGTAGCAGCTTCTAGAATGTCTTTGGTTGGAACTCCTCTGAGAAACGCTGCTGAGGTAGAGGCAGCCCTGGTGGAATGTGACCCGATTCCCTTGGGCACCAGTTTACCATGGTGCAAGTAGCAGAAACGAATGCAATGGCTTATCCACTTAGAAATAGTCTGTTTTGATATAGCCTTCCCCTCTGATCCTGAAGCAAATGCCACCAGTAGTTGCTCGGACTTACTTAGAGATTTGGTCCTGCTTAAGTAGAATCTTAGTTGTCCGTGTACGTCCAATGAATGCAGAATCCACTCCCCCTTGTTCTGCAGATTTGGGTAAAATGTTGGCAGATGAACTGTTTGGTTAAGAGCCACACTGGATATCACCTTAGGCATAAAGGAAGGATTGGTCCTGAGGGACACCCTGTCCGGGTGAAATGTAATAAAAGACTCCACAGCCATGAGAGCCTGTAGTTCTGAAACCCTTCTTGCTGAAGTGATTGCCAATAGGAAAGCAGTTTTCCAAGATAAATATTTTATATCTGCAGTAGCTGCTGGTTCAAAAGGAGGCAAGGTGAGTTTTTCCAGCACAAAATTGAGGTCCCATGCAGAAGTTGGTGATCTTCTGGGAGGCCTTACATTTTTGGCCCCTCTAAGATACTGTTTTAGCAGAGGATGAGAAAAGAGGGGAGGCTCAGTGTTGTAATGAGCCGAGATAGCAGACACATGGAGTTTTACTGAAGGAGAAGATAGGCCCTTGTCAAGCATCTCAGTCAAGTATTGTAAAATCTGAGGGATATTTGGTTTTGTTGTGTCCGTTTTCCTTGTGCTTGGTTCCAAGCACAGAATCTCTTCCATTTATCAGCATAAGATTTTCTAGTACTAGGCCTTCTGGCTTCCAAAATGACATCCATCACAGATTTAGGGAGAGGTCTTGTTTGAATAATTAAATGATCAGCCATGCTGCAAGGTTCAGAGTTTGGAGCTGAGTGTGCAGAATTTGATTGTTCTGCTGAGACAGTAGATGAGGTATTTGAGGCAAGTACCAAGGAGGGAATTGGGACATATTCCTTAGAATTGGGTACCAGTGCTGCTGAGGCCAGTCTAGAGCAATCAGGATAATTTTTGGTTTTTCCTGTCTGACCTTTAGTAAGACCTTGGAGAGAAGAGGTAGAGGGGGAAAGGTATAGACTGATAGGTTTTTACAACTGAAGGATAGGGCATCCACTTTCCATGCTTGTCTGTGATAAGTCCTTGTGCAGAATTTGTCCAGTTGATAATTTTGGGGAGAGGCAAATAGATCTATGTCTGGGCCCCCCCATTTCTGTGTTACCATGCTGAAGATTTGTGGATCCAGTTTCCACTTGTGCGGGTCCATAAGATTTCTGCTTAGGTCGTCTGCCAGAGTATTTTGTTTTCCTGGCAGGAATTGAGCTTGAAGATGTACTTGGGAAGTCAAAGCTGTGTTCCACAATGCCATGGCTAGTCTGCAAGGGGGTAGAAATGTGTACCCCCCTGCGTATGTACCACATAACCGTGGTGTTGTCCATCTTTATCAATAGTTGTCCTGGATGAAGTAAGTCCTTGAAGGCTGTCAGAGCATTCTGAACAGCTAGCATCTGCTTAAGGTTGATATGCAGATGCATTTGTTGTGGGCTCCATATACCCCGAATGCATCTCCCCGCCAGGTGGGCCCCCCCCCAAGCATAGTCTGATACGTCTGTAGTTAAGGTTTGGGTGGCAGGGGGTAGAGTGAATGACAGTCCCTTGTTTTGGTGACATGTCTCTGCCCACCAAAGAAACTCCTGTTGTAGGCAGGGAATGAGAGGAATCATTGTTTCCAGACTGTGACAATGTTGACTCCATAAACTTTTTTGGTACCACTGAAGTTTCATCATATGCAGTCTTGCACATGGAATTAGTAGAATGCAGGATGCCATGAACCCCAAAGCCTGCAGAATTTGTCTTGCAGATAACTGGGTTTTTGTTGCCATCTGTTTGAAGTATGTTGTCAGCTGCCTTTGTTTGTCTGGTGTAAGGTAAGCCATCTGGGCAGTTGTAGTCAAGCTTGCACCCAGGAATGTAATTATTTGAGAGGATACCAGTTGGGATTTCTTTTTGTTTATTGTGTACCCTAGGCATGTTAGTAGCCTTTTTACAAACGCCAGATGTTGACGAAGAATGTCCTTGTCCTCTGCTTGAATGACACAGTCATTCAGGTAAGGATAAATTCGTATGCTTCTTTGTCTGCAAAATGCAATTACTGATGCCAGGCACTTTGCAAACACCCTGGGCGCAGTAGATAAGCCAAAGGGCAGTGCAGAGAATTGGTAATGCAAAAAAACCTGATTGAAGCAGAGGTATCTTCTGCACAATTCCCTTACTGGGATATGCAGGTATGCCTCTTAAGTCTAGAGTCACTAACCAAGCGATCCTGCCCTGCATAGGCAGTAGCTGTTGTAAAGTCAGCATTTTAAAATTTGGAATGTCCAGGAATGTGTTCAAAATCGATAAGTCCAGTATTGGACGCCAGGCATAGTCTTTTCTGGGTACCAGGAAAAGTCTTGAATAAAAACCTTGTCCTTTTTCCTGTTCTGGTACTGGTTGAATAGCCCCCATATCCATGAGGGACGTAACTTGTTTCTAAGCCTCTGCCTATTGATTTTGTGGCAGATCTGGCCAACCATTTGGAACTGGCAAAGTATGGAAATGAAATCTGTACCCCTGGGATACTATGTTTAATACCCACTTGTCCTGTGTAATTAACTGCCAATTTTGAGCATGAAGTGCTAATTTTCCCCCCAAAGGGGCTGCCAAAAGATAAGTGCTTGGTGAAGCTAGAGGGAAGTCATTGAGACTGCTTATTGCAGGGTTGTGCTTTGTTTCCTCCAGATTTGGAGGCGGAGGCACACCATTGCTTTGAGCTGTAAGACCCCTGTGATTGGTATCTAGAGCCTTTTGAGCACCTGGATTTGCCTTGAGAGGCTCTGTTGGACACAGAAAGAAATCTTTTACAGTTTGCATAGATTTAGCTTAGTCTTCCATTTTCTTTAAAACATCTTCTGCCTTATTACCAGACAGAGTATCATGCTGTAAAGGGGCATCCAACAATTTAGCTTTAACATGATCAGGTGGATTTTGCTCCTTGAACCAGGCATGCCTTCTAATCACAGATCCAGTAACAGCGGCCCTGCAAGAGGCCTCCAAGGAATCAAAACCACATTGCAAAGTATGCTTTCCAACCTGTTCTGCTGCATGCAATAATTCCTGTAATTCTTTATTTTCCAATTAGAAATCAACATAATTTTCTTTTTCAATAAGCCCATAATATGCATTTGACATTTAAGCATATGAAACTGGCAGTTTAAGGCCCTAATTGCCAAGGTTGCAGACGTGTAAACCTTCTTTCCCGATCTATCCAGCGCCCTGGAATCTCTAACAGAGGGGGTAGGATTTTTGGCTGTAGAGGCCTTTACACCTTTGGGACCCTGTGAGATAGTCTCAGGATCAGCAGCAGGATTTTTGAATAGAAATTTGTGGGAGTCAGGAACCCTGTAATATCTGTCTGGCTTACTATGACCCGGAAGTAGGGAATCGGGAGGCGTGCTCAATTCCGAAAACACATCAACAATATCTAATACAGGAGGTACTGCCAAAGGCCTATGCTGAGGAAGAAGAAGGAAATCCCTAAGCCTCTTTTTTGATTCAGAGAAATCCTGACTCTCCCAATGAAAATGTTCCCTTAAAGTATGCAAGGTTTCTCCAAAAGAATAATCCTCAGGAGGAGATGCAGATGGGATGGATTCTTCTGCATCTGAATCCTCATAGGGTAGAATAGAAAATTCCTGATCAGAAGAGGAATCCGAAGAAATGGAAACCTGATCTGAAGATTCATAATCAGTGTCTTGCCTAGACCTCTTAGGGGGGGGGGGGTTGGGAACCCCTGATCAAGGGGGCACGTGGCTCATGGGTCAGTTTTTTGGACTTAGATGTTTTTGATTTTGTTTTTGAAGCTGACGTCAGTTTTATATAAAAATGTTGAGGCCTGAAAACACCCTCAAAAGCCGGTGCCTGCTCAGCAGCTCTGGACCCATCCAAGGGAGAAACATCCGCGGGTTCAATACTCTGAGAATCTCGCGGCATACGGACTCAGCATGCGTCTTGGTAGAGGCCTGCAACTCAAAAGTAGTGGGTATCAGTGGCTGGGAAAGCGCCTCACTGAGTACCGGCGAACCGGCGACTGGCTTAGGAGAAGCTTCTTCATCGGTTTTGGACCTCGACGGTCTGTCTCTGTCCTTTTCTTTGCGGTTTTTGTGAACTCCGGTAGTCGGATTGCTAACAGACGACATTTCAGGGTAATTAAATCTGGATCCAAAATATTTTGAGGCAAAAATATACGGACGCTTAACAGTGTATTGGTTAAATCTAGCACAAAACCGACAGCAAGGCACGTTATGATCTGGGCCGAGGCAAAGAATACAGTACAAATGAAAATCCTTATGAGGTATTTGCTTCCCAGAAGTAATGCAATTATCAACTTTTACTGACATCGGTAAGGATCAAGAAAAAGTTTCCCCAGCGGAGTACTTAACTTTAGTTGAAGACTTCAGTTCTGAAACTCGAATGCGAAAATTTCAGGAGTCTGCCGACCGGCACTTGCGAACTGCTTCTGCTTTGGGCACTGCGCGGCAAGAAAGACTGAATAAAATGGCGTTGGCTGCATATTTTATACCCCTGACGACCTGACGTCATGGAAGAGGAGACAGCAACTGACGCAGGACCGAAGACTTTGTTATTCAGGCCGACTGAGGGTAACCTGCCAGCAGATTACCCCAAATGTAATGACTGCAACAGTGAAACACGAAGAACATCCCTCCATAGTGCTCTTCACGAGGAGTTTCAAGTGCTGATTCTCTAAATAAATGGAAAGGGAAGTTAACCTACTTAAAGTTTTAGGCACAAAGGCCTAGCAGACAGAACAAGATCTGTGGTCGTGGGTAGGCCCAAGACAAAAAAAAGCTCTGCTGGTGGTTGTCTTTATGTAAAACCGGATGTCCACATAAACATTTGCCTTTCTTGGATGTCATTACACAACAAAAAAAAGTAAAGAAATGATTCCCCAATGGGCACTTACCTGAAATGTTGAGACGATAATCACTTTGAAGAACAGTCCATACATACAGGTGAAGCATTCACACTGGCGATAAAGAAGGTCTGGGGTTGGTGCGTGTGTTTATCACTTTTATGGCTGGCATTCGACAGCAGCCTATGTTTGAGGTACCACACACCCCTAGTAGTAAAAAGGTCTTTTGTATGCTGTCTATGGATATTTTAGGTTCTTTTATATACTGGTCGACATTGGGTCATCGCAGCAAGCAACTCCCTCATGTTAAGAATATTGCAACAGAGGAAAAGTGTCCTTTTCTCAGTGTGTTCATTTTACTGGACAAATAAATGCTTCTGACAAAGCATCTGCTGGCATATCTGCATGTACAGAAATGCTGGTACCAGAATCTGTGCAAAAAACTAATATAGCATTGTCTCTGACAACTTTTAGGCAATTAAAAGTAGATTGCAGAGATGATTCACATCCTGTACAATGCTCCCACAATTCAGGTATTCCAAGCACAGGCAGTTGTCTCTATGCTCTTGCTTCAATACAAGTTACCTTAGACTCACATAAGGCTTGCATTTTCTGAAGCGCATTCAAAAGATCCACGCTCTGCTCCTCCTGAAGCTCAATACCATTTACTTTGTTTTTTGTCTTTATTCCAGTGTCTTGTTTATTTTGCTGGGCTTCAAATTCCATAACTATGTTTAAATATGGTAAGATTAATGGAGAGCTCAGGTTGTGCTGCTTAATCACAAATAAAATGAATCCTTTCTGATGGCTTAAGTAATGGAGAATCACTAAATGGTGGAGACAACTATACATTACACCAGTGTCTTATTTTTGGTTGCATTCTTCAACAGACCAATAACACTGCTAGTATCTCATCTTAGTACAACAGGAGCTGAAACATCAGATTGTGGTCTGGTATTTGGTAATCATATTAGCAGAACTGCAGTGGTGGTGCTGCGGTAGCATTGTCACCTCACAGTAAGACGTTGTCCTGTTCGATTCTCAGCTAGAGCATCTTATGTGTGGAGACGTGTGAATGGGCGTACCTTCGTTGAAGGTTGTGCGTCAGGGCTGGCAACTTGGCACGTAAAAATCTGCCAATCATTAGCGGATTGGAGTTCCACTGTGGCGACCCCTAACAGAGAAAAGCCGTAAGACACAACAACATTAGCAGAAATAAACTGAACCCACTGATTAAACTGGAGTTGCTTTGGCAAAACTTGCATCTGTTATTCCAACTAACATTCTTATTACCCACTACTGTGTACATCCAAAGGAATCATTTAGCACAATTTGGTCTACTTGTTCCATTACATCCAAATCCCCTCACAGTCCGTCTGCAGGCTACTAGCAGTACAGAACATTACATTCAGTCTGACTTAAGTACCTCGGGTGTTAATTTACTTGAATATACAAAATTCTAAATATCCTTTACAGCTTGGTCAGTTCCTTGTCTCCAACTTCCTTCTGTGGGTTTCCTTTTCAGATCAGTCAATAAAGTCAAATTAATTATGTTATAATGAGTGTTAAAAAGAAAAATTAACTGCACAACTAGAAATTATGAAATTATACAAAAAATCTAGTGGTTCCCTGTAACACTACAGTTACCTTGCATTTATGGAGGATGCCACAGTCAGTCTCTTATGTAAGCATTGCCTTAACTTCCTCTCTCTTTCACACACAAAATATAAATATAAAAATGCAATAAACTACTATTTTTAATTTGCACGACTAGGTCTAATCAGCAAGACCTCTATAATAAGAATGAATACTTTCACATAATTATATTAATTCAATTGTAAACTCCTTCAGCACTTTGATTTATACTCTGAAGAACTATCCACCTCAAATTCAAATGGGGTTTTCTTCAAGCATTCAGGGCAGCATCTATAGGACCCAGCAAGGCTACTCAGAATAGCATGTTTAAAGCCTTCAACAAAATGTCTCTTCTGAACAGTCATCCAGCTGGGGATCTGCAGCAGCTCTAGTGTAGACATCTTCTTCTGGTGAAATCACCTAGCCATCCAGCCAACCTTGTCTGATGCTGCAATAAATCAACAGTGTGGAGGTATATAGTATGTTTCATCCACCATGATCACTATATGGCTGCAGGCATCTGAGAGTATGGTTTTACACTTATGTTGTGCTATAGGTACTGCCCAAAACATTAATGTACTTTTAAGGGTAAATCCTTGCCCATCTATCCACAGGCAGTGCTCTGGTAAAGCACCAGCATATGGATACTGTCATGGTTATGTATCCTTCCATGGATATAGGTTTGATTAGCTAGTTTATTACTGGTATTAGTCATACTGGTCTGGCTAAATCAGTCCCCATAGACAATGCCATCTATCCAAAGGACTTGGCCTAGATATTCATCTCATGAAGTATAGGTCTAGTCATTCATGTATCAGTGGATTTAGAGCTGGGCATCTGGACTCCATAGGTATTGCCCAGATATGGAATCAAATTCAAGCACAACCTTGCTGGCACTGCTTTGGCAGTTATACCTGCTATACTTTGCAAGACAATGTCATCAATCTGTGGCAATATAGGGTCAAGTCCACTTAAGGTTTCGAGTACTGATATTTGTTCCATTAGTGTCAGTGACTTTGTTGTTTTCCTAATGGACACATCCAGGTTCAGAAAATGATTCATGTTATGCCTCACAGAAGTAGCGTCATTACATTATATCATATGCTACAGCTCTGGTCAGTCAAATAGACCATTTGTAGTTCTATGACCAATACACTGAAGGCTAATCTAGCTCTACTCAGAAACCATGTGATAACAAGTGATGATACATCCTTAAGCCTGGGTGTCTCTTCCAGTCTCCAAATAACGAAATTCTTCTAATGACCAGTACTTTTATCTAGTGACTCCAGATGCAAAAACTCTACCTAAGCCATTCTTTGTCACTGACAAGTCCACAAGAAGAAACTGTTGCTATGACCTACATACAATCACTCTTCTCAGGTAAAAATCCAAGCTCCCTTCAATGGTCCAGAAAGATGCCTAAAGGTACTCTGCAGTAGCTAACAATTGACACAGCTCACACTTGATATTTCTAGATATCCCAATTATGGTGTAAATGAAATACTAGTACAGACATATTTTTTGGTTCTAGTCTATCATGCAGTGGTGATCTTATCTGGCTACAAGGGATATCTATGAACAAGCAAAGTCCTAATTCCAGAGCTTACAAATTTCAAAACAATAATGTTGAATAAAAAAAATCCCAGTATCAATAAACATCAAAACAGACTGTAGATAACAGCTAAACCTAGCAGGACACACGTGGAAGCGCACCAGGATAACTCACTGCATCCACATCATTTCTACAGGTAGGCAAGCCCATCCCCCTTTCCTCCACCACACTCTGGTGCAAGAGGAAGAGAGTCTCCCATCTTCTCCAATTAATTATTCCCACAAGACTGCACATCATCAGACAGAGAAGAGGAGAAATATTAACGATAAGGGGTGTGGGGAGCATATCGCTCTCCCAAGCAAGTTTCTTATTATCCAGGCTACTGTTAACGAAGTATTTGAACATATTGTCAATATTTCAGATTTGGTGTGGTTGTACAAATAATTTCAGAACTAGAAACCTGGGTCTTTGATCATATGTAGTAAATTTTATAAGACACAAATGCACACAGAAACCCAAATAATCTAAATCTAGCATCTGTGTTCTGCCATTAAAAGTCATTAATACATTAATTTTACCTTTTAGGAAAGAGCATCTGACTAATATGTGCATTTCACCTGTACCTCTTGATTTCTTCAGACATATGTGCACAAACAGTTCTTCAAAGTCACCAACTAATATTAAGAGTTGCTGCGTCTCCATACCCACATTTATTTGAAGTCTCATCACAGCCACCTATGAGATGAGACTGTTCCTTAAGTACATTTTTGTTGCTGCATGTCTTTTGCCAACATGTACACTGTTTTGAATGGCCACTTTGTGTGCACATTTACTATATTTGGTTTCTTTTTTGGGATTTTTTTTTCACTATTATGCAGCTTTCAATTTTCCCCTACTTACCTGCTGACCATCATCTTTCCTGGTATTCCAGACTTCTGAGAGATCATTATTTATGCAGCTGTCACTATTATTTTGTGTTGCTTCATGACTGTGTCCCTCGTCACTCCCAGAGCTGCTCAGCTTCCACTCCACTCAACAGAGAAAGTGCAATGCCAGAATTAATCTAGGCACTGCCTGGCAAAACATGTTCAAGACTGACCATATACCTGGCACTTGGGCCTGGCTCTGTGGCATACAGAGATACAGCCTGGACTACAATCCAGACAAAAATAGTAGTGCTATTGGCTCTGGAAAGCTGGGCAGGAGTAGGGGGAGTGCTTACACATCCTGGAGGAAAGAGAGCAGTTTCTAATGTGCTGATCACCATCATGGAAGCTGAGGCTTGCATGATAACAAACACAGCCTGAAAACTAGAGGAAGTAGGTTTGGCACATCCAAGCTGGTGATGGCAGCCTTCAGTCCAAGTGGGTGATAGCAAGCGTGCACATGGGGAAGGAGGAAACATTCTCTATGATGATGTGGGTACCCACATCAGCCTTCTGGGGGAGATGTTAGGGCTTAAAAAAGAAATGCTCAACTATCGGCTTTAATAAGGCTATTCTTGCTGACCCACAAAAAGACTGAGGGAGTAGAAGTGGCAAAGTGTGTGTATGGGTTTGTGGGAGGTGCGCCATCATGTGGACTTTTAAGGATAGAGAAGTTTGATGCTGACAACAGACCCCTCCTGTGAGCCCTTTGGCAATCATTTCAAATGGTGTGTGGCATGAGGTTTGCAAACTACCTTGTGGGCAACAGGCTGTTAAACAGCTGGCAGTCTGCATAAAACCAGAGTACAGCAACATTCACAACTGGCTGGGTGATCTAAAACAGCTGACCGCCTACATACAACCACAGTACAGCAATATTCACACCTGGCTGAATTGACAGCTTCCTCCGGATGGCTTTCACCCACATCGATGACAATGTAGACATTGGTAGGGAATAAATGGGTATAAATCATGGAAGGAAGGTTGATGGTCAAGCTGGTAAGGAGGTAAAGTACAGTTTTGTACCTACCATAAATGTAGATGTTAGAGTGTTCACCCTGCTGCAGTCATCACACTTGGGTTATCCTGTCATCAGGCGGTCCCGCAGTCGGCCGGAATTCCAAAGTCTTGGTCCGGCATCGGTTGCTGTTGCCTCTTCCCTGATGTCAGTGCGCCAGGGGTATATATAATGCAACCGACGCCATTTTCTTCAGTTCTTCTTGCCCCAGATGTCAGGTGCCCCCAAAAAAGGTGGTCAAAAATTAGTACCAAATGGAGTAACATCTGCACAAACACAAAATCCCTTCAGCTATACGCAAATACATCAGTAAGGTATTGAAGAGATTTAGTCAGTAGATCAGAGGGGATGGAGGGAGGGTAACCTGGACTGCAGCAGGGCGAACACTCGAACAGCTACATTTATGGTAGGTACAAAACTGTACTATGTTCATCGTGTTACCCTGCTGCACTCATCAAACTTGGGTTGAATCCCAAAGCTAAGGTAGGGGGAGGTATCATAGAGGGTTAGTGGAGGCTATAAGGCCCTGCAGAACTGCAGTGGCGAAGCCCGCCCTGGTCTTAGAGTAAAGAGGTAAGTGATAGTGTTTGGTAAAAGTGTGTACTGAACTCCAAGTTGCAGCTTCTAAAATCTCCTTGGTTGGAACCCCCCTGAGAAAGGCTGTAGAGGTAGCTGTTGCCCTGGTAGAGTGGGACCTAATGGTAGCAGGAACTGGTTTCCCATGATGGGTATAGCAGAAACGTATGCAATGACCTATCCATTTAGAAATGGTTTGCTTTGATATAGCCTTCCCTTGAGAAGCTGTAGCATAGGATACAAAGAGCTGGTCAGATTTTCTGAAAGCCTTAGTTTTGTCCAAGTATTAACGAAGTTGTCTGTGAATGTCCAAGGAATGCAGGAGTCTCTCACCTTTGTTCTGTGGATTTGGGAAGAAGGTGGGTAAGTGGATGGTTTGATTTAAAGCCACACTGAAAACCACCTTAGGCATAAAGGAAGGATTAGTTCGTAGAGAAACTCTGTCTTGATGAAAAATGACGAAAGGTTCCACAGCCATTAGTGCCTGTAGCTCTGAGACTCTTCTAGCTGAAGTTATTGCTAGGAGCAGGGCAGTCTTCCATGATAGGAACTGAAGATCTGCAGAGAAAGCTGGTTCAAAGGGAGGTAGCATTAGTTTTTCCAGAACAAAATTGAGGTCCCATGTTGGTGTAGGAGCTCTCCTGGGTGGTCTAATGTTTTTTGCCCCTCTGAGGAACTGCCTTAGAAGAGGATGTGAAAATAAAGGTGGATCCGTGTTGTAGTGAGCTGAAATAGCTGAAGCATGGATTTTAATGGAGGAAAAAGAAAGTCCTTTGTGCAACATCTCAGCTAAATATTGTAGAATGTGAGGCATGTGAGGCTGAATTGTATCTTGGCCTTTAGCTTGGTTCCAGGCACAAAACCTTTTCCATTTGTCCAAATAAGCCTTCCTGGTGCTTGGCCTCCTGGCTTCCAGAATAACATCCGGAACTGCTTGTGAAAGGGGAGCTGGTTGGATGTTTAGTTGATTTGCCATGCAACCATATTTAAAGTTTTGAGCTGGCTGTGGAGAATCTGATTGTTCTGTTGCATGAGCAAATGGGGGATTTGACGCAATATCCATGGAGGGCTGTGGGCCATATTTCTCAATAGCGGGTACCAGTGCTGGCGTGGCCAGTCTGGGGCTATGAGAATCAGTCGTGGTCTCTCCTTTTTGACTTTCAGAACCACCTTTGTGAGGAGAGGCAATGGAGGGAAGGCATATACTGTCAGGTTTTTCCAACTGAAAGAGAGTGCGTCCACTTTCCAAGCTTGTTGGTGGAATGTCCTTGTACAAAATTTTGTTAGGTGATAGTTTTGAGGACTGGCAAACAGGTCTATGTCTGGAAGGCCCCATTTATGAGTTATCATTGCAAATATTTGTGGATCCAGTTTCCACTCGTGGGGATCCTTGATGTTTCTGCTGAGGTCGTCTGCCAATGTGTTCTTCTGTCCTGGCAGGAATTGAGCTTGTAACTGAACTTGGTAAGCCAGAGCTGTGTTCCATAAGATCATTGCTTGCCTGCATAGAGGGTAGGAATGTGTACCCCCTTGTTTGTTTATGTACCACATTACTGTGGTGTTGTCCGTCGTTATTGCAAGTTGTCCTGGATGTAATAGATCCTTGAAGGCTGTCAGAGCTTTCTGTACAGCTAGCATCTCTTTTTGATTTATGTGTAGATTTCTTTGATCTGCGGTCCATAGGACTTGAATGCATTGTCCCTGCCATGTGTGCCCCCCAGGCGTAATCTGAAGCATCTGTTGTGATAGTTTGCCTGGCTGGGGGCAAGGTGAAAGGCTGACCCTTGTTGAGGTGACATGCCTGTGACCACCATAGAAATTCCTGTTGTAGGCAGGGAATGAGAGATATCATTGTGTCCAAGCTGTGGCTGTGTTGAGACCATACGCTTTTTAGGTACCACTGTAATTTCCTCATATGCAGCTTTGCAAATGGTATTATTAGTATGCAAGATGCCATGAAGCCCAAGGCCTGCAGAATTTTTCTTGCAGTTAACTGGGTATTTGTTGCCATTGTCTTGAAATATTGAGTTAGTTGTAGTTGCTTGTCTGGCGTAGGATAAGCCTTCTGGGCCGTTGTATTCAAGCTGGCACCCAGGAATGTCATTTTTGTGAGGGTACTAGTTTTGACTTCTTTTCGTTTACTGTGTACCCCAGGCAGTTTAGTAGATGCTTTACAAAGGCCAGATGATGTAAGAGAATGTCTTTGCTTTCTGCTTGGATGAGGCAGTCGTTGGATGAGGCAGTCGTCCAGGTATGGATATATTTGAATTCCTCTTTGTCTGCAGTATGCAATTACTGGTGCCAGGCATTTTGTGAAGACTCTGGGCACAGTAGATAAGCCAAAGGGCAGTGCAGAGAATTGGTAATGGGTTGAACCTGCAATGAAACGAAGGTATCTTCTGCAACTTTGTCTGGTAGGGACATGCAGGTATGCCTCCTTGAGGTCCAACGTTACTAGCCATGCTTCCTTGCCCAACATGGGAAGTAGCTGCTGTAGCGTTAGCATCTTGAATTTGGGTACTTGTAAGTAAGTGTTTAGAATTGAAAGGTCCAGAATTGGTCTCCAGGCATTGTCCTTTCTGGGCACTAGAAAGAGTCTTGAGTAAAATCCTTGGCCTTGCTCTCGAGTAGGTACCAGTTGAATGGCTCTCATGTCCATGAGAGCTGTAATTTGTTTTTGTGCCTCTGCCCACTGAATTTGTGGCAGGTTTGGCATTCCTCTTTTCATTGGCAAGGTGTGAAAGTGGAATCTGCATCCTCTTAAAATTATGTCTAGGACCCATCTGTCCTTTGTGACAATGTGCCAGTTGTCTGCAAAAAGTGCGAGTTTTCCCCCACGGGGGCTGCCAAGAGAGTATTGCTTGGCCAGATGAGGTGCAAGTCATTGAGTCTGTCTTCTAGTGGATTGAAACCGGTCTTCTCCTCCCTTCTGTATTGTAGTGCCCCATTGGCGAGGTTTATACTAGGCTTGTGGTTGTCCTCTGCCCCTTGGGCGTCTGTATTTACCCCTCTGTGGTCTGTCAGTCGCTGGAAAGGACCAATTTTTTGTTGGCTAGTTTCTGCTGAGCGAGAGAGTTGTACCTGTAGGAAATCTTTGTCTGAATAGATTTTGCCTTATCCTCCATTTTCTTTAAAACTTCTGCTCTAACTCCAAAAAGAACATCCTGCTGTAAGGGAGCCTCTAGCAGTTTTGCTTTAACATGATCAGGCAGAGTTTGTTCCTTTAACCAAGCATGCCTACGCATAACGGACCCAGTGACAGCTGCTCTGCAGGAGGCCTCCAAAGAATCAAACCCACATTGTAAGGTATGTTTGCCCACCTGCTCAGTGGCGTGCAACAGATCCTGTACTTCTTTCAATTCAGATTGTTGAGGGAGAGTGGTTATGCTTTAATTTAACTGAGAGATTAGGAATTGCTGATACTTAAGCATGTGAAATTGACAATTCAGTGCCCTCATAGCTAGTGTGGCTGAGGTGTAAACCTTTTTCTCCAACCTGTCTAGTGCTCTAGAATCCCTCTCAGAAGGTACTGGGTTTTTAGCCATAGAAGCCTTAGCCCCCTTGAGACCCTGTGAGATAGTCTCTGGGTCAGCTAGAGGGCTTTTGTAAAGAAATTTGTGTGAATCAGGCACTCTATAGTATGTCAGGCTTAGCCGGAGCAGGAGGAAGAGAGTCTGGGTTCAAACTCGATTCTAAATACACATCATCCACATTTATCTGTCAGGCTTAGCCGGAGCAGGAGGAAGAGAGTCTGGGTTCAAACTCGATTCTAAATACACATCATCCACAATGTCCAAAACTGGAGGGATGGCAAGTGGTCTGTGCTGGGGGAGTAAAATAAACTCTCTGAGCCTTTTCTTCGAGTCAGAGTAGTCTTGACTCTCCCAGTGAAAATGTTCCCTCATAGTGTGTAAAGTTTCCCCAAAGGAGTAGTCTTCAGGAGGAGAAGCTGAGGGAATAGAGTCCTCAGCATCAGAATCTTCATAAGGAAAGGAGTAATCTTGGTCCTCAGAGGAGTCTGAAGAAATGGACAGTTGTTCAGAGGATGCATAATCTTCCTCTTGTCTAGGCCTTTTGTCAGGAGGGGGCTGGGAACGCCTGATTAAAGAAATCAAATCTTCAGCCATTTTGAGCATCGGTTTCTTAGGCATGGGGCCTTGAACAGGAGACTGAAGTGCAGTCCTTTTAGATTTAGTAGGAGTCTTCGACTTACAAAACGTTTTAATGGTGAGAGTCGTCGGTCTGAAAACGCCTTCAGAAACCGATGACGTTTCTGTAGCACCAATGTCTTTTGTAGCAATGTCGTTGGAAGGGCCTGAACTAAATGGCTGCGTCGGCCTGGTGCATTCCACCAAAAATTCCGCAGCGGTCTCGGGTTCCAGATCTGCAGTGGTCAGGGGCTGCATTGGAGCCTCACTGAGGACCGGAGAACCGGAGACTGGATCAGCCGAGGCCTCGGAATCTGGCTTAGGCCTGGGCTGTCTGTCCTTATCCTTGCGTTTTTTGTGCACGCCAGTAGTCGGCTGCTCCGACGGCATGGTGTAGTTAAATTTCCTACCGAAGTAGTGTCGTGCGAAATCAAAGCTTCTTTTAATAGTACGCTTATTAAACCTAGCACAAAACCGACAAGTAGTGACGTCGTGGTCTGGGCCTAGGCAAGGTATACAATAGGAATGAAAATCCTTATGAGGTATTTGCTTCCCACAAGAAATACAACTGTTTTTCTGACATCGGTCTGAGGCAAGAAAAGTTTCCCCAACGGGGTACTTAGCTTTATAGAAGACTTCGGTCTGAAATTCAAATTCGAAAATATCAGGAGTCGGCC
This sequence comes from Protopterus annectens, assembly GCF_019279795.1. Classification (NCBI taxonomy): domain Eukaryota; kingdom Metazoa; phylum Chordata; order Ceratodontiformes; family Protopteridae; genus Protopterus; species Protopterus annectens. The sequence continues at coordinate 534,376,296 of NC_056748.1, forward strand.
GACCGGCACTTGCGAACTGCTTCTGCTTCGGGCACGGCGCGGCAAGAAAGACTGAAGAAAATGGCGTCGGTTGCATTATATATACCCCTGGCGCACTGACGTCAGGGAAGTGGCGACAGCAACCGATGCCGGACCAAGACTTTGGAATTCCGGCCGACTGCGGGACCGCCTGACGACAGGATAACCCAAGTGTGATGACTGCAGCAGGGTAACACGATGAACATCAGCATTCTGTACATTTATATGGCTACTGTTATATCACTGACTTGGGTTTCAGTCGTATACCAGATGACCAAGTTCTACTGCCCGTCACCTTTTTAACATTCCATTACATTCAATCTCCTACCTCAGCTCAACAGATTTTTTTTTTTTTTTAAAGATAATTTCACATGGACACTACTACACTTAAGGCTTACTCTAAACACGAGATCTTCCTTAGCCCTTTTCACAGATTTTCATTATGCATATACTGAATTCTCAGCTTATTCCCCTCTGAAATGACAATGCTCTTCTACAGGGTACAATGCACGTCCAGTCTGCCTTTGACTTCTTTAATGAAATCTATACTGTTCTGCAATTACTGACAGTTTTAAGGATGCAAAGTCTCTACAAGCCATTTACACTACTCTTGCTTTAGCCTTTTTTTGTGCTAAAACTTATTTTTGCAACCAAGTAATTAAACTCTGTGGAAACTACTCAAGCACCTTCATGGTATTACTTCCAAGTAAAGCTTCACTCCAACACAGATTAACCATTCTGACACATCACCACTGAAAGAATTCTAATATTTATGTATTTGCTCCATTTGTTTACTATGACAGTCTGACCACAACCATAGCTTGGTCATCCAGCACCCTGCATAGGTCTGTAAATGCAGCCCTCCCCCAACTCAAAATTAAGAAGCAGTGACCGCAAGTGCAGTATCAGCTGTGACATCCTTCTGGCTTCATGAAGCAATGCCAGTACTGTACTCCCACACCACCGGCACCTGCTGAGTAGGAACCCCAGTGTAAGTGGATTCAGTTACCCTTTTCAGCCACGACCTGAGCTAAGCAAGCATCAGTACGCATTTAATAAAAATGAGCACAGAAAGAAATGTATGATTAGGAAAAAGCAAGTCACAGCATATCAAGTCTGAACACACACAAAACAGGGAAACATCAGAAAATATTTAGAGCGGCATGTACAAGGAATTAATATGTGCAGTACTGACAGCTTGAATTGTTAGTCTGAATTATTACCTGCCACCACCCATTGTCACAGTAGCAGGTGCATTGGAGTGCCTTAAGAAAGTTGTCTGACGGAATGCTTAAAGGCTTCAAGCATAGCTTAAGTTTTTACTTCTGTAGGAACGTGGTTCCAAATGGCAGGACCTAATCTGGAGAATGCACTTTTTCCAAGAGCAGGATGGGTGAAGGAAAGGATGTAATTTCTGAAAGCTTCACAGGGTGTAACTTTGTTGCCTACAAAGAGGTGCTGTTTTCAAAGGGGGGCACAGCAGCTCAAAATTAAGATTTTGAATACTGCAGTACCAAGAAGGCAGACTTATCTGTTACTTGTTGTCATTAAGTAAGGTGCAATGGTGTACAACAGGATTTGCTAGAAGAACGAATCTTAAGTTTTCTTGTGCAATTTTTAATTTCAGAGTCTCAATCACCCAATAAACATGGTCTTATCTGCAAAATGATCATCATCATCTCCTTTTGGCTTATCCCGGTTAGGGGTCGACACAGCAGAACAACGGTCAGCAGAAAATTTTACGGTATCGAGTTGGCAGACCAGCGCCCAATCTTCCACAGACGGTATAAACATGCACACACACACACACCTAGGGCCAATTTAGTGTGTCCAAGCCAACTACAGCATGTCTTTGGGATGTGGGAGGAAACTGGAGCACCCAGAGGAAACCCACGTAACCATAGGGAGGACATGCAGACTCCGCACAGAAGGCACCCCAGCCAAGAATAGCACCACAGCACCTGTTGCTGTGAGGAGGCAACGCTAAACACTGCACCACCGCTGCTGCCCTATCTACAAAATGGTATTACTTGGATAATATCCAAGTCCTATGAGAGCTTTTGCATAAAATTTACTCGAGATGTATGTTTTCCTAATATGACTCTCAATTTGTCAATTATGGTACCAAAAGGAATTCTATAATAGCTTGACTGAATCATTCAGCCATAACACACACAACTGTCTTCCATATCTGCACCAGCATAAGGACTGAATTTCATAAACCATGCAGTTTTACTTCAGTACAGCTCCCTCCTTTCCACACTACCAACCTGCTGTGTTGAAATCCTGCCTGCACACAGGTATGCAGGTCTCATATTCAATATGATGTGCCCTGACGAGTAATATATATTCCAAGACATATAATGGAAGTAGTCATCATCTGCTTATGAACCTTCTGTTAGTATCAGCCTCTGGTTCACTGGATTTTTCAGTGCAAGACACAGCCTACCCCTCTGTCAACACAGGGTTACCTCTCCTATATCTAAGTCACAGAGCCAATGAAAAAATGTTTTACTGGAGGATTGGGCAGCCTACCTAGGCTTTTCCCTTTTGTAAGAGAAAAGGAAGCCCCATGGTTCATGATAATGACATTGTTTTTCACTTCCACCAACTGAAAAGGAAACAAACTATTGTTCCTCCAGTTCCAGTCAAGCAACGAGGCCCTGGTGAGGTACATAACTTAAGCAGGCTGGCACATACTCATACCCTTTTTAAAAAAAAAAGTGGATGCGGGTCTGCAAGGGGACAAACGCAGTGGGATCTTTCCTACATCTGTCCATATCCTTAAGGTCAAAAACATGTGCAGACTTCCATAACTGAAGCCCAACTCCCTCCATGGAGGTTAGGAAACAGCAGCAACTGGCTACCACAAGATTTACTTTAACTACGGAGTGCTTAATACTTTGCCTTGAACCGTGCTGCTACGTTTTTCCAGCATAAAGGGTGATACTGTGTGAATCAAATGCTACAAACAAAAAAACAAGCATCTACTCACAGGCAAAAACTGCTGTATAACTGTGCAAAAAGTACAGTTGTGTACACTTACCATAAATGCAGATGTTCGAGTGTATTCACTGTTGCAGTCATTACATTTGGGTAATCTGCTGGCAGGTTTCCCTCAGTCAGCCTGAATATCAAAGTCTTGGGTCCTGCGTCGGTTACTCTCTCCCCTTCCATGACGTCAGGTCATCAGGGGTATAAAACATGCAGCAGACACCATTTTTATTCAGTTTTTCTTGCCCCAGATGTCAGGTGCCCTCCAAATCGGGAGCAAAACTATATATAAATATAAATAAAACAGCAATATATATGTAAATGCACTTTTAGCAACATAAACTTTACCTTCATCTAAAAGCAAATACACCACAAAAGCTTTAGAATATAGTGAAGGAAAGAAAAGTTCTAGAAAAAAGGGGGATGGCGGGTGGGTAACCCGGACTGCAACAGTAAATACACTAACATCTACACTTATGGTAAGTGTACACAACTGTACTATGTTCTTCGTATTTCACTGTTGCAGTCATTACATTTGGGTAAAATCCCAAAGCTATGGATGGGAGGATGGAACTAAATAGCATTAGCAGATGCTATAAGGCCCTGCAGAACTGCAGTGGCAAAGCCAGCCCTGGATTTAGAGAAGAGAGGCAAATGATAATGCTTTGTAAAAGTATGAACAGAGCTCCAAGTAACAGCTTCTAGAATGTCTTTGGTTGGAACTCATCTGAGAAAAGCTGCTGAGGTAGAGGCAGCCCTGGTGGAATGTGACCCGATTCCCTTGGGCACTGGTTTTCCATGACGCAAGTAGCAGAAACGAATGCAGTAGCTTATCCACTTAGAAATAGTCTGCTTTGATATAGCCTTTCCCTCTGATCCTGCAGCAAATGCCACCAGTAGTTGCTCAGACTTTCTTAGAGATTTAGTCCTGTTTAAGTAGAATTTTAGTTGTCTGTGTACGTCCAATGAATGCAGAATCCACTCCCCCTTGTTCTGCGGATTTGGGTAAAATGTTGGCAGGTGGATAATTTGGTTAAGAGCCACACTGGATACCACCTTAGGCATAAAGGAAAGATTGGTCCTGAGGGACACCCTGTCCGGGTAAAATGTAATACAAGGCTCCACAGCCATGAGAGCCTGTAGTTCTGAAATCCTTCTTGCTGAAGTGATTGCCAAAAGGAAAGCAGTTTTCCAAGACAAAAACTTTATATCCGCAGTACCTGCTGGTTCAAAAGGAGGCATGGTGAGTTTTTCAGCACAAAATTGAGGTCCCATGCAGGAGTTGGTGATCTTCTGGGAGGCCTTAATTTTTTGGCCCCTCTAAGATACTGTTTTAGCAGAGGATGAGAAAAGATGGGAGGCTCCGTGTTATAATGAGCCAAGATAGCAGATGCATGGATTTTTATTGAAGAAAAAGATAGGCCCTTGTCAAGCATCTCAGTCAAGTATTGTAAAATCTGAGGAATATTTGGTTTTGCTGTGTCTATTCCTTGTGCTTGGTTCCAAGCACAGAATCTCTTCCATTTATCAGCATAAGATTTTCTAGTAATAGGCCTTCTGACTTCCAAAATGACATCCATCACAGATTTACTGAGGGGTGTTTGAATAATTACATGATCAGCCATGCTGCCAGGTTCAGAGTTTGGAGCTGAGTGTGCAGAATTTGATTGCTCTGCTGAGACAGTAGATGAGGTATTTGAGGCAAGTACCAAGGAGGGAGTTGAGACATATTCCTCAGAATTGGGTACCAGTGCTGGCGAGGCAAGTCCGGGGCAATTAGGATCATTTTTGTTTTTTTCCTGTCTGACCTTTAGTAAGACCTTGGAAAGAACAGGCAGAGGAGGAAAGGTGTAGACTGATAGGTGAAGGATAGGGCATCCACTTTCCATACTCGTGTCTGTGATAAGTCCTTGTGCAGAATTTGTCCAGTTGATAATTTTGGGGACAGGCAAATAGATCTATGTCTGGGCTCCCCCATTTCTGTGTTACCATGCTGAAGACTTGTGGATCCAGTTTCCAACCGTGATGGTCCATAAGATTTCTGCTTAGGTAGTCTGCCAGAGCATTTTGTTTTCCTGGCAGGAATTGTGCTTGAAGATGTACTTGTTAAGTCAAGGCTGTGTCCCACAATGCCATGGCTAGTCAGCAAAGGGGGTAGGAATATGTACCCCCCTGCTTATTTATGTACCACATAACCGTGGTGTTGTCCGTCTTTATCATTAGTCGTCCTGGATGAAATAAGTCCTTGAAGGCTGTCAGGGCATTCTGAACAGCTAGCATCTCTTTCTGGTTGATATGCAGATGCATTTGTTTTGGGTTCTATATGCCCTGAATGCATCTCCCCACCAAATGGGCCCCGCCCCCAAGCATAGTCAGATGCTTCTGTAGTTAGGGTTTGGGTGGCAGGGGGTACAGTAAAAGACCATCCCTTGTTTTGGTGACACGTCTCTGCCCACCAAAGAAACTCCTGTTGTAGGCAGGGAATGAGAGGAATCATTATTTCCAGACTGTGACAATGTTGACTCCATAAACTTTTTAGATACCACTGAAGTTTCCTCATATGCAATCTTGCATATGGAATTAGTAGAATGCAGTATGCCATAAACCCTAAAGCCTGCAGAATTTGTCTTGCAGATAACTAGGTTTTTGTTGCCATCTGTTTGAAGTATATAGTCAGTTTCCTTTGTCTGTCTGGCATAAGGTAAGTCATCTGGGCAGCTGTATTCAAGCTTGCACCCAGGAATATAATTTTGTGAGAGGGTACCACTTGTGATTTATTTTCGTTTATTGTGTACCCTAGGCATGTTAGAAGCCTTTTTACAAACGCCAGATGTTGAAGAAGAATGTCCTTGTTTTCTGCTTCAATGAGACAGTCGTCCAAGTATGGATAGATTTGTATGCTTCTTTGTCTGCAAAATGAAACTACTGGTGCCAGGCACTTTGTAAAGACCCTGGGCTCTGTAGATAAGTCAAAGGGCAGTGCAGAGAATTGGTAATGCATAAAACCTGCCTTGAAGCAGAGGTATGTTCTGCACAATTCCCTTATTGGGATATGCAGGTACGCCTCTTAAGTCTAGAGTCACTAACCAAGCGTTCTTGCCCAGCATGGGCAGTAGCTCTTGTAAAGTCAGCATTTTGTATTTTGGAATGTTCAAGAACATGCTCAAAATTGATAAGTCCAGTATTGGACGCCAGGCATCGTCTTTTCTGGGTACCAGGAACAGTCTTAAATAAAAACCTTGCCTTTTTCCGGTTCTGGTACTGGTTGAATAGCACCCATATCCATGAGGGACATAACTTGTTTCTGGGCCTCTGCCCATTGATTTTGTGGCAGATCTGGCCAACCGTTTGGAACTGGCAAGGTATGGAAATGAAATCTGTACCCCTGGGATACTATTGTTTAATACCCACTTGTCCTGGGTAATTAACTGCCAATTGTGAGCATGAAGTGCTAATTTTCCCCCCAAGGGGGGTGCCAAAAGAAAAATGCTTGGTGATGGTAGAGGGAAGTCATTGAGACTGCTTACTGTAGGGTTGTGCTTTGCTTCCTCCAGATTAGGAGGTAGAGGAACCACACTGCTTTGATCTGTAAGAACCCTGTGATTGGTACCTAGAGCCTTTTGAGCACCTGGACTTGCCTTGTGAGGCTCTGTTGGACACAGGAAAGGACCAATTTTTAGTAGGCCAGTGCCTGCTGAATCTGGGTGGCTGCACATGTAAGAAATCTTTTACAGTTTGCATAGATTTAGCTTTCTCTTCCATTTTCTTTAAAACCTCTTCTGCCTTACTACCAAACAGAGTAACATGCTGTAAAGGTGCATCCAACAATTTAGCTTTAACATGATCAGGCAGATTTTGCTCCTTGAGCCAGGCATGCCTTCTAATCACAGATCCAGTAACTGCGGCCCTGCAAGAGGCCTCCAAGGAATCAAAACCACATTACAAAGTATGCTTTCCAACCTGTTCTGCTGCATGCAATAATTCCTGTAATTCTTTATTTTCCACACAATCAGAAATCAACATCATTTTCTGTTTCAATAAGCCCATAACATTCTGTTGATATTTAAGCATATGAAACTGACAGTTTAAGGCCCTAATTGCCAAAGTTGCAGACGTATAAACCTTCTTTCACCATCTATCCAGTGCCCTGGAATCTCTATCAGAGGGGGTAGGATTTCTGTGGGAGTCAGTGACCCTGTAATATCTGTCTGGCTTACTAGGAGCCAGAGGTAGGGAATCAGGAGCCCATGCTTGATTCCGAAAACATATCAGCAATGTCTAATACAGGAGGTATAGCCAAAGGCCTATGCTAAGGAAGAAGGAGGAAATCCCTAAGCCTCTTTTTTGATTCCGAGAAATCCTGACTCTCCCAAAGAAAATTTTCCCTTAAAGTATGCAAGGTGTTTCCAAAAGAATAATCCTCAGGAGGAGGAGATGCAGATGGGATGGATTCTACTGCATCTGAATCCTCATAGGGTGGTATAGAAAATTCCTGATCAGAAGAGGAATCAGAAGAAATAGAAACCTGATCTGAAGATTCATAATCAGTGTCTTGCCTAGGCCTCTTAGCAGCAGGGAGTTGGAAACTCCTGATTAAGGTAATTAAGTCCTCAGCCATTTTGATCATCTGATTTTTAGGTATAGGGGCCTGAGCACATGGCTCATGCATCAGTTTTTTAGACTTAGAAGTTGTTTTTGAAGCTGGCGTTGATTTTATATAGAAATGTTGAGGCCTGAAAACATCCTCAGAAGCCGGTGCCTGCTCAGCGGCTCCGGACCCATCCGAAGGAGAGACATCCGCAGGTACAATACTGTGAGAATCTCGTGGCATACCAAACTCCGCATGGGTCTCGGTAGAGGCCTGCGACTCAAAAGTAGCGGGTATCAGGGGCTGCGAAAGTGCCTCACTGAGTACCTGCGAACCGGCGACTGGCTTAGGAAAAGCTTTGTCCTCGATTTTGGACCTCGACGGTCTGTCTCTGTCTTTTTCTTTGCGTTTTTTGTGAACTCCGGTAGTCAGATTACTATCCAATGACATTTCAGGGTAATTAAATCTGGATCCAAAATATTTTGAAGCAAAAATATACGGAAGCTTAATAGTGCATTGGTTAAATCTAGCACAAAACCGACAGCAAGGCACGTTATGATCTGGGCCAAGACAAGGAATACAGTACAAATGAAAATCCTTATGAGGTATTTGCTTCCCACAAGTAATGCAATTATTAATTTTTACTGACATCAGTAAGGAGCAAGAAAAAGTTTCCTCAATGGGGTACTTAGCTTTAATTGAAAACTTCGGTACTGAAACTCGAATGCGAAAATTTCAGGAGTCGGCTGACCGGCACTTGCGAACTGCTTTTGCTTCGGGCACCACGCGGCAAGAAAGACTGAATAAAATGGTATTGGCTGCATGTTTTATACCCCTGACGACCTGATGTCATGGAAGAGGAGACAGCAATCGACGCAGGACCCAAGACTTTGATATTCAGGCCAAATAAGGGCAACCTGCCCGCAGATTACCCAAATGTAATGACTGCAACAGTGAAACACGAACAACATCTGACAAAGATATCATCATAAAGTGGCTAATATACACAGCCATCTTTACAGAAGCTTATGGTTACTTTGATTAGACACTACATCGGGGTTCATGTCACAAGCATTACGACCTGGTCACTTTTAGCTGGTCATGAAACAGGTCACAGAGAGGATGCTTCTTCTCATTATATAAACAAGGACAGATAGCTTTTAATTTACAATGCTCACTTTTCAGATTAACTGAACATACACTGGGAAGATGACAGAATTTATTTCAATTACTGTTTTTAAGTTACTTATGTACTGACAAAACTAAATAATTGATTATTCAAGTAAAACAACTCAGCAGTAACGGCTGCATAAGCTGGCTAGGACAAACATAAGTTGAAATCATTCTGATAGCCCCCGAGAACAGCAGTGAAAAGAATCCAGCTCCTTCTGTACAATAACCCAGGACAAATACTAGAAACTGCACTCTTGTTCTTGTAATCAGGGTTATAAAGCACTTTCTTATGGACTTAGAGCCCACAAAACCATGGCAACAAATGGTTTACGTGGGAAAAAGGCTTGCATGCTTTACGCAATCAAACAATATGCTGCTGGCTGAACTGAAGCTAAACCTAATGAAGTGTAAAATCTAACTTGGAAAAGGAACTTTCAGGGAGGAAAACCCATCTACAACGGTTAACTATGAACTACAAAACAAAATAAGCATTTACTATACGAAGAAAGTGAATTACCTGGAACATGAACTTGGCTTTTATTCTTTAAGTAAGCCCCTCTCAAATATCCATACAGAGATACTTTCCTATCACATTTAGGGTTCACTCGAATTTCTTCCTGGTTTGTGAGATCTTCCATCCTGAGTAAGAAAACATTTTTTTTTTAATTACGGGTACTGTATTTTTTCTTCAAACACTAATAAATATGAATGCTCATTTTACAGAGAAATCTTGCTTCATTGCAAAAATAAAATAAAAGCACATTATGCAACAATTTACATGTGTGTTTGTGTGTCTATATAGACAACTTTAAATGGCCGGGGACTTTTTCTTTGATCATTGAAGCCTGGAACATGGTCTCTGCAGACCCAGCAATAGGTGAGTCTGCTTTTTCATTTTTCCTGCTGGGGGCGCCAGCGTGCTGCTGACCCCCTGCTGTAGTTGTGTGTCCCATGGTGTTGCTGCGAATAAATTCATGGGTGGTAATCCAAAAAGCACGATTTTGATTCACACATATTCTAAGGTAATTGTCTCACACAAATATATGCATACAACGTGGTGTAAAACGAGACAGAATAATTATTTCAGATACGTGACTGGACATAAAGCTGTAACCAAAATGTACTTCACGAGGAGAAGGAACATATCAGCCAAAACATTGGACCCCAGAAAACAGTAGGGCTTACTTACTGGTTGTTGCACAGGTTTTGAAACATTGCTTTGCCTGGGTAGTAAAGTTATCTATTCACCTTTAGGCAACTTTTTACGGGTCCTTCTTTAAAGTTTGAATTAAACACAGTAGTAAATGCTTAAAACAAAACAGGATACTGGGGCAGTCATAACCTGCTACTTTTCAGTTATTTGGCCACTAGACGGTCTATGGATACCGAAGTACGTTCACCAGAATCGCAATCCTAATTATAACTATGCACAGTGAAGGCACCACTCCTGTTCAGAGGTGTTTGTTTACATGGTAAATGCTGCGAAACCGTTATCTAAGTTTTTGCAAAGGCGGTCCACAGTCTTAAATTATACTCAACGTTACAAGTTAAATTTCATTTCCTAAACTTTATCTTTAAGCAAGGTGAATTTCCAATTACTTTTTTCCTTGAGAGTCACCGCATTAATTGGCATATTTCGATTGAGACTACATTTGATAATATTTCATCCCATGATTCTATGCTTGGGCTTAATGGCATCTTATTTTTACCCGATGAGAGTCTGGTAATGGTTAAAAAATGCCCTGTAACCATGCCTTAAAATCGTTTTTAATGTGGGTTATGCACGCCTGTTTTTGAGGAGACATCTAGTACACGAATTTAGTTTAACATAAAAATCACAGACAGGAAATGCTAAACTAGATTAATATTTTCCGTGGACCACCTTCAAACTGCAGTGTATGCTTTGTTGGGTTGACAGCACTTATGCAAGTCAGCTGTTACTTGCTGTATTTTTGTTTCTCCTCATGATCACCATCTTTGCGTGGGTTTATGATAAATGTAGGGCATTAAAAAAAAACTGTGCATATTTCTAGAAACATGGCCTCTTACAGATAAGGACCCCACATAATCTATTTCCTTTAGGATGTGGATAGATTTTCGAGTAGATGCAGTTTGATTCACAGTTCAAATTCTGGCTTCCTTGAAGCATATTTAAGTCTGTTTTTCAGCTAGAGGAAATCACTTGTTTTTCCTGAACATAAAAGGCATTTCCTTTTCTTTTCTCACGGTGTGACCTTTGATTTGGAACAATATGTAGCATGGGATCAGGGATGCAGCCAGGGCACATGGAGTATACATGGAAGCTTGCCCCATGTAAACATGCTTTCTTTGTAAATTACTTGCTTTTTTATATCACTTATTTGCAAGTGGTAGTCTTGATCCATTTGTGAAGTGTTTTATCCTGATCTATTTGTGAAATGTTTTGTTTGTCATTCAAAAGTTTATCCTAAACTCATTCAGTTTTACCTAGCTGCTGAAAATTCTACATAATCAACAGCTCCTTTTTACTCTCTCTCCTTTAGGAGAGATAGTAAAAAGGATAAGATGGGTTTTCTGGAATTCACCATCTCTGCTGGGAGAGGTGAACCCTCCTCTGACCCATCACATACTCATAGGGAACTAATCTAAGGGGGCGGCGAAAGCCAACACATTCCGGCTATGCTTATAAATGCCTTCGGGCAGATAGCCTAGTACCTACCTATGAACCTATATATATATATATATATATATATATATATATATATATATATATATATATATATATATATACATATATATATATATACATATATATATATATATACATATATATATATATATATATATATATATATATATATATATATATATATATATATATATATATATATATATATATATATATATATATATATATATATATATATATATATATATATATATATATATATATATATATATATATATATATATATATATATATATATATATATATATATATATATACACATATATATATATATATATATATATATATATATATATATATATATATATATATATATATATATCTATACACACACACACACACACACACACACATACACACACGGGGTCAGTGTAGCAGAGTTCCCTAATCCTACAGTACACTATTTCATACATCAAAGGAGAAGACCCTTGTATATTCCATTTATCGTTTCTTTTTACACTGGGGTAGTGCATTCACAGTGAGGTGAAAGACTTACATTAACTGCTTAAGCTTCTACCAAACAGAGATTTAAATAGTTTGCCCAGATTTTTATCAGTTGTTTTCTGCTGCAGTTAAGATAAATATTCACCTTCAAACAAGTATACCACTTACCTACAATTCTACAAACTGCCTAGGAATCTTTTAGACAGCTTCTTGTTTTTATTACAGGAATAGATTTTTAACTACCAGCCTAACCTTAACTACTTAAGAGCCATATGGACACAAACTGATTGTTTTAAGGCTCATTCCTTCTTTAGTATTATAGCACACAGAATACCCCTTGCCTCAGGCATGGCTCTTTCCACAATTATTCCTCAAGGCTATCAGTAAGTTCCTATAAAAAAAAATGTTCACCATTACACGTGTATTCAAAAAAAATCCTATTAAAATTATTTTATTTATTATTTATTTACTTGCATTTGTTTACTGGGATGGTCCACAGGGCTGAATGAGTCCATTTTCTGTGGAGGCCCGGGGAGAAAAGTTCCACATCAACTAGTACATATAAACAACAGAAGAGCAACAATCACAGTTGAATTAACAGTGAACAGAATCACCAGTAACAAACATCAGCTACAAATAATGTAAGAGGTACACCTGAATACAGTAGCAATCATCATCAATTACAAATAATGTAAGAGGTACACAGCTGAATACAAACATTGTACATGTTGAGAATGTTAATGACAACAGCAAGTTTACAGTTCATGTCACACAATAATCTATATGGAATCCAAGTAGATATTTCAATATGGTAGACCTAGATGACACTTTATAATAGCTGTACTAGTAGATAACATTGAGTAGAGAGAAGTAAGTTTTTGAAGAGGATCATTTTGGCCAGGGTGGCTCAAGTTTTGGGAGGTGCATGATAAGAGTGGGGGATAGTGAAAAATGCAAAACTTGCTACTGAACCATTCGCCACAGTTTTCCCATGGTTTTCCACTGTTGGTTCTATTAATGAAAGATACTCCGCATCAAATAATCAGAAGTCGACACTCTTCAGATTAAGAAGCGCGAGATGCACACTTATTTGGGCGACATCTGCATGGCAAATAAACAATGTGATAAAACCCACTTAGACAGCCAAACCTCAATACCTACTGCCTTCAGAAATGTAAAAGAAATGTATTTTTAACTATAGAGATACTGATCAAGGAGAAATGCTTTAAAATTTTTCCTTGGAATCATTTCAGCCACTATATTGCTAATAAATTCATTTATTTGTACAATCAGTCTGATCAGTCTGATTAGTTCATTCTTCTTTCAGCTTTTCCCAGTTAGGGGTCGCCACAGCGGAACTCCGGTCCGCTAATGATTGGCAGTAGATTTTTACGGTGCCAGCCCGACGCCCAACCTTCAACGAAGGCACGCCCATTCACACATGTCTTTCGAACACCATTCGACCACGAGGAGAACATGCAGACTCCACACAGAAGGCGCTCCAGACGAGAATTGAACGGGAGAACCTCTTGTTTGTGAGGCAACAATGCTACCGCTGCACCACCACTCAAGTTATTAGTACCATTTTGTTTTTGGGGAGGATAAACTGAAAAACAAGTGTTACTTACTGTTGATTTGCATGTTGTATCTGAAATGCTGGTGTTCGACATCTGCCCACCAAAGTGCTGCCTGCTAAAAAAATATTTGCTAGTCTGTAAGGGGTGGCTTAAGAAAATAGTTGCTTAAAGGTAAGAACAAACCTTCAGTACAGCATCTCCTAATTTTTTTTTTTTTTTCTTATTTATCCTTTGTTGGCTGGGTTAGTCTCCCTAAGTTAATGGCCTATTTTCACAGAAGACCCAAGGTGGTACTTCTATTACTAAGGAAAAACTGGCCAGGGCACCAAGGAAATTCCCATACTCATCACTGTTGTGAATGGGAACCATTTTGGAGAAGCACTTCCAGGCACAGATGCAGCCCAAGTCCGATGGAGAGAGAAGGAGATGAAGTAGTGAAAAACATGAAGGAGAAATGAAATATCGAGAACAGAAAATTCTGCAAGATTCTGAGGAAATGTTTCAAAGAAACATGCTTGATGGAGATGAGTCACCAAATGATGGAAGTATAATTGCAACCTTTCAATTGGGCGGGTTGCGGGATGATTTACTTAAACAAATGGTGGTGCAGACCGAGTCAAAAAATACAGGTGATGTTTCCTGAGGTGCATTAAAAAGAAAATACAAAAGGTGGACGTAGAACAATCCTGAAGAACAGTGGTGAGAAGGAAAAGAAAAACGTATGCAGAGAAAGGAAAAGAAGGCAGAAGTGGAGAAGCAGAAAAAAAAGGCAGAAGAAAATTATGTGGTAAGGATTCAAAGTAAAGAAGACAAAGAAATGGCCAAGTATGGAGTGTGGGACAATTTAACAGCTCAGGGCTGGGCAATTAATTTTCCCAAGGGACCACATGGGAAAAGTACAGTTTTGTACCTACCATAAATGTAGATGTTCGAAGATCCACATTGCTGCAGTCCTAACACTTGGGTAGTCCGCTGTCCTCGGTCGGCCCGAATATCAAAGTATAAGGCTGACGTCGGTCATGGCGCATTTGACTGACATCAGGACGTCAGGGTACAAATGCGCATGACCGACGTCATATCCTCAGTCTTTTCTTGCCCCAGATGCCAGAAGACCCTAAAAATAAAGGTCAAAACCAAAAGACAGCAAACAAACAAGCAAGCACCCTTGCCCTAATTATATGTACAAAATATATACAATATACACAATATTTACAACTCAACCCACACAACCACCTCTAACTACAGAGGGGAAGGAGGGAAGGTAAATTGGACTGCAGCAATGTGGATCTTCGAACATCTACATTTATGGTAGGTACAAAACTGTACTATGTTCTTCATCTCACATTGCTGCAGTCCTAACACTTGGGTAGAATCCCAAAGCAGAGGTAAGGGAGGATGGCCAAACTATAAGGAAGCAGGAGCTGCCAAAATGCCCTGCAAAACAGCAGTGGCAAAACCAGCCCTGGATTTAGAGTAAAGTGGTAGGTGATAATGCCTAGAGAAAGTATGCACTGAACTCCAAGTAGCTGCCTCCAAAATATCCTTGGTTGCCACCCCCCTCAAAAAAGCTGTCGAAGTGGCAGTAGCTCTAGTGGAATGAGGCCTAATCCCAGCTGGAATCTCCTTGCCATGATGGGAATAACAGAAAGCAATGCAAAACCCAATCCACTTAGAAATAGTTTGTTTTGACACAGGCTTGCCCTGAGAACTCAAAGCAAAAGAAACAAATAACTGCTGAGACTGCCTGAACCCTTTAGTTCTGTCCAAATAATATTGCAACTGCCTGTGTACATCTAAAGTGTGCAAAATCTTTTCCCCTTTATTTTGGGGATTTGCATAAAAAGTAGGCAAATGAATAGTTTGGTTTAAAGCCACACTAGAAACCACTTTAGGCATAAAAGAAGGATTAGTACGTAAAGATACCCTATCCTTATGGAAAATTAAGAAAGGCTCCACCGCCATAAGGGCCTGCAATTCAGAAACCCTTCTTGCAGAGGTAATGGCCAACAAAAAAGCAGTCTTCCATGATAAATATTTCAACTCAGAAGTAGCTGCAGGCTCAAAAGGTTGTAGAGTAAGTTTCTCCAACACAAAATTGAGATCCCAAGCAGGAGTAGGAGCTCTTCGTGGGGGTCTTATATTCTTTGCCCCTCGAAGAAATTGCTTGAACAAAGGATGAGAAAACAATGGTGGGTCACAATCATAGTGAGCCGAAATTGCTGCAGCATGAACCTTAATAGAAGAGAAGGACAAACCTTTGTCCAGTAACTCAGTAAGATATTGAAGAGCCACACTTAAATTAGGCTCAGAAACATCAAAATCTTTTGCTGCACTCCAAAATAAAAATCTCTTCCATTTATCTGCGTACACTTTCCTTGTACTAGGCCTTCTAGCTTCCAAAATAACATTCAAAACTTGCTGAGGAAGTGGAGGCCCACTATGGTTCAAAACAGAATATGCCAGGCTGTTAGGTGCAGAGAGTGAAGCTTGACATTGAGCAAATGACTGTCCTCCTGAGACAACAGGTGTGGGATCGAAGGCAAAGGCCATGGAGGCTTCCATACCAGGCTTCTCAGTAATGGGTACCAATGCTGTCGAGGCCAATCTGGAGCTATCAAAATCATCCTTGGCTTGTCTTGTCTGGCCTTTAGTAGTACCTTTGGGAGGAGAGGCAGAGGCGGAAAGGCATACACATGAAGATTGCTCCAATTGAAGGAAAGAGCATCCACTTTCCAAGCTGTGGGATGAAACCTTTTTGTGCAAAACTTTGGCAGCTGATGGTTTAGTGGAGAAGCGAACAGATCTATGTCTGGAGTTCCCCATGACACTGTCAATTTCTGAAATACATGAGGATCCAATTTCCACTCGTGGGGATCCATAATTCGTCTGCTCAACACATCTGCTAAGGAGTTCTGTGCTCCCGGCAGAAACCTTGCTTGAAGATTGAGCTGTAAACTGAGAGCAGTCTCCCACAAAATCATTGCTTGCCTGCATAGAGGATAAGAATGTGTTCCCCCTTGCTTGTTGATGTACCACATGACAGTTGTGTTTGTCTGTTAGAATCAACACCTGCCCTGGAAGAAGTAAATCCTTGAAAGCTATTAATGCAAACTGGACTGCTAACATCTCCTTCAAGTTGATATGTAGATGTTGTAGTCTGGCAGGCCACTTGTCTTGTATCCACTTTCCATTTAGATGAGCTCCCCAAGCTTTGTCTGAGGCATCTGTCGTTAAAATTTGACTCGCCTCTGGCCGGGTCACAGAGAGTCCCTTGTTTAGGTGACATTCCTGAGCCCACCACAAAATTCCTTTTGAATGCAAGGTATTATTTGAATGACAGTGTCCAGATCCTGGCAGTGCTGTGTCCATACATTTTGAGATACCATTGTAGCTTCCTCATATGCAGTTTGGCATTGGGAAGCACCAGAATACAAGATGCCATGAACCCTAAGGCTTGAAGGACTGTCCTTGCAGTCAGCCCGGACTGATGAGATAGTTGATGGAAGTAAAGGGAAAGATTCTTTTGTTTGTCCGGGGTCAAAAGGCCATCTGGGATGCTGTATTCAGTCTCACACCCAGAAAGCACATGTCCTGAGAGGGTACTAGACTGGACTTTATTTCGTTCACAGAATACCCCAGGCATCTTAGCACTGCTATCACATATTCCAAATGATGAAGAAGCTCGTCCCTTCCTTGAGCCAGAATCAGGCAATCGTCCAAATAAGGATAGATCTGTATTCCTTTTAGCCTGAAGAAAGCTATCACTGGAGCCAGAACTTTCGTGAACACTCTGGGCAGTAGATAAGCCAAAGGGCAATGCAGAGAACTGATAGTGAGAAGTCCCAGCTCGAAAACGCAGATACTTCCTGCAACTTAGCCTGATAGGAACATGAAGGTAAGCCTCCTTGAGATCCAAAGTTACCATCCAATGATCTTTGCCCAGCAGAGGTAAAAGCTGCTGTAACGTCAACATTTTGAACTTGGGAATGTCCAGATAAGTGTTGAGGATAGATAAATCCAAAATTGGTCTCCACGTGTTCCCCTTCTTTGGTACTAGGAACAGGCGAGAATAAAATCCTAGGCCCACTTCTGGCATAGGGACCGGCTGTATGGCCCCCAATTGAAGTAACAGAGAAATTTGCTTGTGAGCCTCTATTCTTTGTGGAGGAGGAACGTCTGGCATGCCTTTGAAAGGAGGCAAGGTATGGAAATAAAACCTGTAACCGTGGTGTATGATATCCAATACCCATCTGTCTTGGGTAATTAAACTCCAATTTTAAGTGCCAACCTTCCTCCCAAAGGTGCTGCCAGACGAGAAGGCTCTGGCAGCTGAAAAGGTAGGTCATTGGGTCTGTTTACGAAAGGACTGACCCCTGCCCTCACCCGAAGACTGTGCAGGAGAACTCCCTATTCTAGGTCTGAAAGAGCCCTGAGCTCTGCCCCTACCACGTCTAGATCTACCCCTAGACTGGGAATCATAAGAAGGATACGTCCACCCCTTAGTAGGCCAATTTCTACTAAACTTTGGAGGCTGAACCTGCAAAAAATCTTTAACAGTCTGCATAGACTTAGCCTTGTCTTCCATTTTCTTTAAAACTGCCTCAACAGGAGAACCAAACAACACGTCAGATTGTAAAGGAGCATCTAAAATCCTTGTTTTAACATGGTCAGATAAATTTTGATCCCTCAGCCAGGCGTGCCTGCGAAGAACTGACCCAGTGGCAGCCACCCTAGACGAGGCCTGTACAGCATCAAAACCACATTGCAAAGAATGCTTACCCACCTGTTCAGAAACATGTACTAAATCTTGCAACTCTTTACAATCAATACCTTCTGCTAGAGCATCAACCTTAGACTTCAATTGTGAAAGGAGATAGTTTTGGTATTTCAACATGTGAAACTGGCATTTCAAAGCCCTCATAGCTAGAGTGGAAGAAGTATAAACTTTCTTTCCCCATCTATCCAAGGCCCTGGCCTCTTTATCTGCAGGAACCGGATTCTTGACAACAGAAGCCTTAACACCTTTAGGCCCCTGGCTAACAGTTTCTGGATCTGCCCTAGGACTCTTAAAAAAGATACTTATGAGCTTCAGGCACCCTGTAATACCTATCCGGTTTAACAGGAGCAGGAGGCAAAGAATCAGGATTAAGAGAAGCCTCTGTAAAAACATCTTCCACTACATCCAAAACAGGAGGTATAGCCAAAGGCCTATGCTGGGGTAAAAACAAAAATTCCCTAAGCCTTTTCCTGGAATCAGAGAAGTCCTGACCTTCCCACTTAAAATGCTCCCTCATGGAATGAAGAGTTTCTGAAAAAGAAAAATCCTCAGGAGGAGAAGCAGAAGGAGTAGAATCATCCACATCAGAATCAGAATAAGGAGAGTACTCCTGCAAGTCTTCAGCCGAAGACTCTGAAACATCCGAAGTCTGCTCAAAACTCCCTAACTCAGGCTCCACCCTAGGTCTCTTATCAGGAGGAGGCAAAGAACCCCTAATCAAAGTAATCAAATCTTCTGCCATTTTAAGCATATGCTTCTTGGGCACAGTTCCAGAAGAACTAGGGGTGACACCAACTGAAGCTAAACCTGGCCTGCCCCTGGGAGAAGCCTTGGAAACAGAAGGAGAGGGCCTAACCACCCTAGGCAGGGAGGGGAGTATAGTAACCTGAGAAGCCCCATCAGCCTGACCTGCTTCCTGAGAGGCCACATCCTGCAATAACAAAGTCTCTCCCTTTGATCCCAAAGAAACCTCCGGTGGAACCACCGGCTCCACCGACACCTCTAAAGAACCGGCGTCCGGTACTGACGGTTCCTCTAGCCTAGGTTTAACTGCTTTGTCCTTGCGCTTCTTCGAAGAAGCGGGCATCGGAGCATCCGACGGCATTTTATAATTGCACCGCTTCCCGAAGACTAGCCTGGCACAATCTAATCTTCTCTTTATAGTGCGCTTATTGAATCTAGCACAAGAGCGACACCCAACAACGTCGTGCTCAGGCCCTAAACAAGGAATACACTAAGTATGATAGTCTCTATGCGGTATCTGTTTCCCACAAGAAATACAATTATTCACTTTTTCTGACATCCGGTAAACCACTGAGGCAAGAAAAAACTAAAATATTCCCCAACGGGGTACTTGGCCAACTTTGACTCTGTCTGAAACTCCGAAATCGAACAATTTCAGAACGCCAACCGGCACTTGCAATGCTGCTTCTGCATCGGACCATGCGGCAAAAAAGACTGAGGATATGACGTCGGTCATGCGCATTTGTACCCTGACGTCCTGATGTCAGTCAAATGCGCCATGACCGACGTCAGCCTTATACTTTGATATTCGGGCCGACCGAGGACAGCGGACTACCCAAGTGTTAGGACTGCAGCAATGTGAGATGAAGAACATCGGACTATTTTGCAGGGTTGGACCAATAAGCTGAACTCAATTCTGTAAATGAAAAACAACTGCTGTTCTGCCAAGTACAAATAAATCCAGGTCCCGAAATGTAAAGATGCTTTATTGGTCCAAACACCTCAATAGGAACACCACCAAACAAACTGCAGGCTGTTAGTGAAAAAAACAATAAGCTGAACTCAATTCTCCTCTACATTAATTTTCTCTCTTTATATAAAGCAGTAAATTGTATGGTTTTGATTAGCTGCTAGTGGTTGATGTTACAATTAGGCTATGGAAATGTGAAATAGGCATAGTAAAAACACTAACATTACATTACTATTTAATCAACATTCACAGAAACAATTTTGAAAATGTGATGGTTATGCACCATTTCAAACAGCAGTATTAAATTTTATTTATACAAAAAAGTAACAAGACTGCTACTGGAATTTTTTGGCCGAATTACTTCACTTGCTGTTTTTCATTTTTTTTTTTTTTTTTTTTTGGTCAGTGAAAGAAATCTAGTCGGTCTTGGGCTTGAGCAAGTGTACCGAAGTCAGGCTGAATGTCTGATGTGGATATGAGAAGGATAGCTGACAGGCGATGGTCAGTGAGAGAGGATCTGTATCTGGACTTGTTAAAGTTCATCACTGAGAATGTTTGCTCACATTATGTAGGCAGATGCAAAGAGAACCAATATCTTCTGAGCATACCTCGTCATGTGTGGAATGATTTCATCTTTGACAGAAGAATAAAAATCTAGCAGTGATACTGACTTAAAGTGCTCTGCCAGTAGTGTACAATAATACAGGTCGAGTCTGAACTGAACATCATAGGGTGCATTATCCACAATGCAAGCTGCTAAAATATTCCACACTTACTGTTAATCTGCTCTCGTCCAAGCAAAGTGTGCAGCCCTGTAAATAATTATATTATAATAATAATTAATATACAACAATGCCCCAATAAAGTTCACAAAAAAACTAACAATCCCTGGGCTAAATCATAATAGTCTCTTTGCCCAGTCAGAAGTTTTTTTAGAGAATTGTGGAGGGGATATTCAGATAAATCTTTCTGTGTAACTCACTATTATGCCACTTTTAAAACCAAACCGTAGTGATTCTTCACCTGCCAGGGTGGCATTACTGGCTCATATTTGATTTGCTTATGTCACATGGGTTTTATTTAGTAATTTTTACAAGTATGGATATTAACTGTAAATGGAAACTACCATTATAAGATGCTAGAAGTTAAGAGTTCGACCACTCTAAGGGGCACTGCAATCTTTATGGTGAGCATCTTCCAGAAAAAGAGCCATGTATTTTCAGGGCCCAACTCGAGGATTCTACATCATCTGTTGGGAGTGGGCATATTGAAGAAAAAGCACTACCAGTTCATCTTAATATGGTCTAGTAATACATGTACAGCCATACAACTATTCTGTCTTTAAGCTGCTACCGCGGTGGTACGGCGGTAGCGTTGTTCTCACAGCAAGAGGTTCTCCAGTTAGATTCTCGGCGTGGCTTGGGAGTGCCTTCTGTGTGGAGTCTGCATGTCCTCCCCGGGTAGCGTTCGAAAGACATGCATGCGTAAAATGGGTGTGCCTTCGATGAAGGTTGGGCGTCGAGCTGGCACCTCGGCGTTTTGTAAAAATCTACTGCCAATGATTAGCGGACCGGAGTTCCGCTGTGGCAACCCCTTACCGGGAAAAAGCCGAAAGACTAACGACAACTACAGTATGCACACTAAGTACTTGTCTCAATATCCCTTAACCGCTTAGCACAAGAATTCTGGATAAAGCCAAACATAACTGTGGACAAATGTCCAAACTTGGGAGACAAATTTTGCATATTTTAAATATGGTTCGTATAAACTTAGACAGTTAATAAGTGACTGCTAGGCACGGGCTGTCCTGAAGGGCCTTTTTGGGTCTAGCAAATATCCCAGGGTCAACACTGAGCCTTGTATCTTTTCGTCTGTCTGAGGTAAAGACTTTGACCATTGCGCTACCCCTTCCCTTATCGCTAGAAGTTTTATATTAGCATGCATTTTCTTGAAGGACATTAAACCTGAAACTCAACTATTTACCATTGTTTATTGGCTTCAGTCCTCAATGATTTCTTACAAAAAACACAGACCAAGATATCAAGAAAAAAATCTGGACATTCTGTGAAACTGGATAAATGAACAGCACAGGTGAAAACAGCATACTGTCATATTTATATTACAATACATGCACCGTTCCAGTATTATTCTTGCAGAAATTTTTTTTTTATTTACAAGTACAGCATGCTACATCGCTTAACATTTTATAATTGATAGACTTCTCACAAAGAAAAAGCCAGAAAAAAGATCATTATTATTCTTTTCACATAGTTGGAGTATAAGTTTGTATTAAAATGCTGGGCAAAAAAGTTTACTAAAATAAATGAATGGAAACATGAAACAAAATGAGTGAAATGTACCCAAGTTAAAAGTACCCTCTTACATTAATTACACAAGGGCTACGTAAAGTTACAAAACCATACTTATGTTTTCATGCCTCTGTCAAATCTGATTGCATTTTTAACTACATAACCCAGAAATCTCCATGACAGATACTAACCCTTACTTTGACAACTGACCTTTTTTTGCTTAGGTTAATTGGTTTACTGTTGAGAAACATCGAAACGTCATTCCCCTCTTAATAACCACTGTTTAGGCTTTTTTATTGTAATAAGACAGTAGTTAAAGCTATCCTCTAATTTTAGATACTGTCAAAACATTCCTAGTAAGTTTTAGGAGTGACTGGCATAAAAGAACTGCATGATGCAGCTGTTAAGCTTCTGCGCTTTCATTGCCATTGTTTGTTAAATTAGTGGCTTACACAATAACATTCAAAGTTTCAACAATGGTATGCATATCGACTTACCTTCCCTTTCTTCCAACCTAAATTTACAGCAGTTAACGAAACGGGACCACTGATGCACCCTTCGCACCTCCCATAACCCTGCCCATTTAACTCCCCTCTCCCACCCAGATGTCTTCATTCTGCAGATTAACTATGTTTTTCTGTAATTAAAAAAAAAAAAAAAAAAAAAAAAAAGCGAAGCATAGTAAATCCGCTGACTTAAACTCTTGTAGTCTGTTTCTTTTTTGAAACAGAATACCAGAGTTTACACAGTGTTTTCCGGGCTGACGGAGAATTGGATAGTCTGGGGAAAAAAAAAGTGAAAAGTGTAAATTCTTGCAATTAGCAAGCGTTTTGCTTGCCTTCTCATGGGCGGGTCAGGGAAAGCCAAATGACTGGATGTGGGCCAGGGGGGCATACAATGCCCAGGTCTGTAATAGCTCCTTTGGGTATAAAAGCACAAGTTAAGAGCATTTATTCTCATTAACAAATAGATATTCTGTGACATATTTGAGACTTGTTTTTTCAATGGAAAATTTTCTTG
Organism: Protopterus annectens; assembly: GCF_019279795.1. NCBI lineage: Eukaryota > Metazoa > Chordata > Ceratodontiformes > Protopteridae > Protopterus > Protopterus annectens. Next base: position 534,399,638 of record NC_056748.1, read on the forward strand.
GAGAACATGGAAAAAAAGTAAGACTGTAACCCATAGAAAGTTTTAACAGGGAAACAAAAGAAGATGCATGTACAATTTCGAACAGAAGTAGAAACAGAAACTTTGAAAGAACATTTCAAAGCTACTGGACATTGCAAAAGGTGATGACCAGGTGATCACAAGGAACAAGAAACTAAGGGTAATGCTGCTAAATGCCAGAAGTCTTAACCTCAAGATGCACGCACTCGAAGCTCTCCTCAGTATGGAGAACATCGATATCTGTGCAGTGACAGAAACCTGGTTCAAGGCTCCAGAAAGCACCCCAGCACTACCAGGCTATACCTCATATCATGCTTTTCGGCCCCAAAACCCGGACCGAAACACAAAAGGAGGGGGCATTTCCATATTTATCAAGGATATCCACACCTCCAGGTTAGTGGCATTGCACAAAGTATCGGAGACCATCCATGTGCAATTAACAGTGGGCAAGACTGCTTTTCCGTTTATAGCATCCTACAGACCACCCTCTCAAAGTCAGGAATCCCACTCGGCTTTCCTGAAAATATTGGAGAACATGAAGATCTCTCCGAACACCATTATATTGGGCGACTTCAACTACCCAAACAATGACTGGGAGTACTACTCAAGCCCCAGCACCTTAGCCCAAAGGTTCCTGGAAATTATAAACTCAAATGCTATGGAACAACTAGTCACCACTCCCACAAGAGGGGACAACATACTAGACCTGATCATTACCAACATGGGGACTCTATGCTCCACACCAGAAGTATATCCCTCATTGGTAAGATCAGACCATAAACTAATTTCACTGAATGTCCACATCCCGACCCCACCCCCAGCCCAGAAAACCACAGTGAAAAACTTCTCAAAAGCAAACTTCTCACTTCTCAAAACCGAAGTGGAATCCTTCAAGGCCCCAGGGCCAGTGGAAACTACGGCCCAAACTGCAGAATCCTATATAAACGCATTCTATGGACATCTCCAGGAATGCATGGATCATGCTATCCCAAACAAAACCAAGACCAAATCATCCAAAGGCAGGCGTCCAGTCTGGTGGACCCCTGCCATAAATACACTGTACAACAGAAGAAGGAAGCTACTACATGATAGAGCAAAATCCCTAATAGGGAAGGCATCTCTGATCAGTACTAGCAAAAAATTACGATCCCTCATAAAATCCTCCAAGGAAAGCTTTGAGAGAAAAATTGCACAGGACACCAAAGACAATCATAAGGCTTTTTTCAGTTGTGTTAGAAACCTGGGATGCAACTCCCAGACTTGTTCTGAATTGATTCTAAATGACAAAAAATACACTGAACCCACAGACATCGCCAATATCCTGGCAGACAGGTTCAGTGCAAACTTCTCCCCCCCAAAAGAGCAAGTATCTAACCCGGCAGAGGGCTGCCTCCCAAACATCTTTGATGCTCAGGTGAAGGCTGCCCTCTCCAAAGCAAAAAACACTGCTTCCATTGGACCAGATGGCGTCCCAGGTTGCGTCCTACATGAACTCCAAGAGGAACTAATCCCTCAAATAAAACAGCTATACAATCTCAGCCTCACTACAGGATATGTGCCCACAGAATGGCGTACAGCAACAGTGGTCCCACTCCACAAAGGTGGAGCCTCTACGGACCCTGGAAACTATCGCCCCATAAGCCTGACTAGCTTAGTCTACAAGGCTATGGAGAGGATCATCATGGAGCTCATAAACAAAGACATTGGGGACCTACAGACACTAGATCCTACCCAGTTCGGCTTTGTCAAGGGCAGATCCGGCCTTTTGAACCTGGTTGACTTCTTCGAAACAGTCACCAAAGCCATAGATGAAGGGAAGGTAGTCCACACAGCCTATCTGGACCTTGCAAAGGCATTTGACACAATACCCCACTCGGGCATCATAGATAAGCTATCCAGCTTAAATATAAACCCCTATGTCACAAGATGGGTGCAAACTGGCTCAAAGACAGAACCCACAGAGTGAGAGTTGCTGGAGCCATGTCAGACTCGAAACTGGTCACAAGTGGTGTCCCACAGGGTTCTGTCCTGGGACTACTCTTGTTCGGTATATACTTTTCCAAGGTACAGGCAAACGTGGGAGGACTATGGCTCACCAAGTTCGCAGACGACTGCAAACTGGGCGCCATAATCAACTCTCCAGCTGACACAAACATCCTTCAAAAAGGTCTCACAGAGACAGATAACTGGTGCCAGTGCCATGGTTTAAAGCTAAATGCCAAAAAATGTATAGTCATACCCTCTGGCAAAAACAATGTGCCCACAAATTACCACATAGGCGGAAACCCATTAAGTACAGAGAAAGTTATTAGGGACCTGGGGACCCAAGTTGATAGCAATCTCTCCTTTGAAAACCACATTGCCAAAGTAGTTAGAAAGACCTTCTACATAGCCCACCTCATCACTTCACATCTAGATCAAGAGAGGTAATCGTGCCCCTTTATTCATCCCTCATCAGGCCCATCATAGAATACAATGCCCCTTTTGGGATGTACCTTACCCGACACCTACAGCAATTAGAAAGACCCCAAAAGTATCTCACCAAGAGGAACAAGGGTCTCAAACAGATGCCATATGCTGCTCGGTTAAAAAAACTCCAGCTCTACTCAGTTGCATACCGCCTACTTCGAGGCGATCTATACCTGACATACAAAGCTATGTCAAATCCAGAATTAATGGATATGCTCCACCTCAGTAAATCTAAATCCCTTAGAGCCACACGCTCGAGGGACTTGAACCTCAGCACAGAAATAAACAGAACTTGCTGGAGGGACAGGTTCATAACCCAGAGGCTCCCTTCGCTCTGGAATAGAATTCCAGTTCATGTGAGGCAGAGCACCTCACTGAATCTCTTCAAGAAGAATCTCGATAGGTGGATGGGGGATCGTAGGTTTGTCCCAGGGATTACTCCCGTGTCACTATTAGACAGAGGCACAGTAAACTAAACCTTAAAAAGGGCACAGTATACTCAAATCAAGGGGTGGCGTAAGCCATATAGAATCGGGCTAGGCTTATAATTGCCCCAGGGCAGATAGCCTAGTATGAACCTATGAACAAAAGGGATTTATGGACTGGAGGCTGGGACTGTAATACTGAATTAAAAACAGAGGAAAATCATATATATATATATATATATATATATATATATATATATATATATATAATATATTATACATACACCAAGCATGACACATGTGGAGGGGGATAGGGGGTGTTGTAAAATACTGAGGACAACCCAAAACATTGTTCTTGTGTGGAAAAGAACATTTGATAACTGTGACAAAAAAAATGTTACATTTGTGGGGAAATGGGACATAATGCAAAAATTTGAACTGAAATGTTATAAATGTAATAAAACTGGGCAATTATGGATGGAATGCGAAATGAAAATAACAGGAAAAAGAAAGAGAAGAAAATGAACAATGAAGAAATGTTAGTAGTAGTAGAAATAGAAGAAAAATTACATGGAAAATAATAAAGACGACACAGAAGAAGGTTCTGAAATAAGTAATGAAGACAAACAGAGGTTGTAAAAGGGAAAAAAATAGAGAGTTATGCACTTACTATAACTTGGCATCTGTGTTATCCTAGGTCATTAATCCTCACAGTAGGTTCTTGGATTTGACCTCGGATCTGAGCCGGCAACTTTAGCTTAGACAGATCCAAAGGTCAAGCTCCTCCCTCTCCCATAATCCCCTACTGTCCTCTAACCCTCAGATCACATCTGCTAACATAGTCAGTATCACTACAACCTAAAAGGAAGAAAGGGAAATAGTTCTGGACTCAACACTCCAACTTCCTCAGAAGATCCAACAAGGAAGGGGGATGGTGGCACGGAAATTTGAGGAACAATGACATAGAACATAACTCATTATCTGGTGTTATCCATGTCATTATTCCTCACAGTAGTGTCAGAGTCCCCAGCTACAACTTACCTGGGAGGCCTCAAAGAAGGACATGTCGAAGCACTGTGGATCCAAAGAAAGCCCTGTTCCTGGAAACCAAATCCAGCTTGTAATGTGATACAAAGGTGTGGGGATTAGACCAAGTGGTGGCAGCACAAATATCATCAATGGAGAGTCTGGCCATGAAGGCTGAAGCAGTAGCCACAGACCTAGTAGAATGACTTCTAACCTTTCTCAGAACCTCAAGATGCCTGCTGGTGTAGACTGAAAAGATACAGCTGGAGAGCCATTTAGAGATGGTCACTTTAGAAACAGGGAGGCCACACCTATTCAGGGAAAAAGGCACAAAGAGTTGGTCTGATTTGCAAAACTCATTAGTCCTACGCAGATAAAATTGCAATTGCCTGTGTACATCCAAAGTATGCAAAATGTACTCTCCCTTACTGGGAAAACTGGGAAAGAAAAGTGGTAACTGAATACACTGGTTTGGATTGGATTCAGTGGAAACCTTGGGCAAAAAGGATGGATTCTTTCTAAGAGACTCTATCTTTGTGAAAGACCATATACAGGGGAGCAGTAAAAAGGGCTTGTTGTTCAGACACCCTCTTAGCTGAAGTTATGGCTACTAGGAAGACCGTTTTCCATGATAAAAAAATTGAAATCGCACACACTAGCAGGCTCAAATGGGCATTGAGTCAGAGACTGCAGCATGAAGTTTAGATCCCAAGGAGGCGAGGGATCCTTAACAAGTGGTCTTAGAAGAAAATGCCTTTCAAGAAGGCTTTACAGAGTACGGAAGAAAATGCAAGTTTGCAATTCTCATGAAAATTGGAAATTGCAGCCAACTGACGCTTAAAAGTAGAAAACTTGCCCCTTCCTGAAAAAGTGAGGACAAGAACAATAGAATATCTGGCAGAGAAGCAGAAAAAGGGTCCAGATTCCTGCTCTTAGCCCAGATAGAAAACCTTTTCCATTTGCTACTATAAACCTTTCTGGTGGAAGGTTTTTGGGAGGCTAGGATAATATTCTTGATGGGGAAGCTAGCCTGAACTGTTTCAAAATCATTGGAACTGGAGAAACCATGCGGTTAGATGAAGAGTCTGAAGACTGAGAAGAGGGAGCCCCGATGGATGGGAGATCAGATCCTGAAGGAGATCCAGTATCCAAGGGGGATACTTCAGTTGAGACCTTAGGAAGGGAAACCATGGCTGACAACAAGAAGGGAAACCACGGCTGACAATGGCAGAAGGGGGCAATGAGAATCAGGGATGTCCCCCCAGGCAGCATGCTTTCTGCAAAACTTTGGGGATAAGAGAGATAGAAGAGTAAGCATAGAGGAGACCTGGGGGCAAATCGTGGACAAGTGCATCCCTCTGTGACTCCCCAGGTTGGGGGATCAGGGAGAAGTACATGTGCATTTGTTGTTGGTTGGGGAGGCAAAGAGGTCACAGCATGGTTGACCCCAACGATTGAAAATGTGCTTCACCACCATTAGATTAAGGGACCACTTGTGAGGACTCAATATGGTTCTGCCGAGTTTGTTGGCCAACACGGAGTACCCGAGTATATATGTTGCAAGAAGAAAGCACCTGGATGACATCTCCCATTCCCACACTCTCATGGCCTCTCTGCACAACAGGTAAGATCATGTTCCCCCTGTTTGCTGATATACCAGACCACTGGCATGTTGCCCATCTGAACTGCAATCGTCACCAGAGAGAGGCAATCCTGAAAGGCTTGCAACATTAAGGAGGGACTGCTCTCATCTACAAGATGTTTATGTGCAAATTTGGTCTCTATGGTTGAACCACTTGCCTTGAAATGTTCTCCCCTGAAAATGCCCCCCACCCCAACAGGGAAGCATCCGTGGTCACGGTGGCCTTGGACGGAGGGAGTGAAAAGGGACTGCCTAAAATGAGATCCTGAGGCTGAAGCCACCAAAGAAAGTGTTATCTGCACATTGGCATCAATTTTATGGACATAGCTTGAGAAAGAACAGACCACTGAACTGCCAGGGTCCACTGTAAAACCCGCATACTGCACCTTGCTAGTGGCACAAGCTTTATGGCCGTGGCCATGGATCCCAGGGTCCGAAGAAGCAAGTGGACTGGAGGATTCAACAGATTTAATACTTACATGGCCTGCTCCCGGATCACCTGTACTCTGCGAAGAGGTAATGCCGGAATTTCTGAGATGGAGTTGAGATGGACTCCTATGAACTCTAATTTTTGCATCGGGATCAGATTGGACTTCAAGAGGTTCACTCTAATCCCCAAACAGCTGAACAGGAATAGGACATGCTGGATGGCTTGTGACAGTCGTTGCCTTGTGGGTGCCATGAGGAGCCAAGGTATGGAAACACCTGGAATCCCCTGCAGCCTCAAGGTGAGCTGCCACCACTGCCATACATTTGGTAAACACCCGGGGAGGCCCCTAATTAGAACCGAAAGTGTCTCAGAGTGCCTGTCTATCTTGATTTGGTAGTAAGCTTCCTGGAAATCCACTGAGCACATCCAGTCGCCCTTGTATAAGACAGGCAGAATGGACTGAACAGTGACCATCCCGAACTTGGACTTCTTGACAGATCAATTCAAATTGCTGAGGTCCAGAATAGGAAGCAGGCCTTCAGTCTTTTTTGGCACTAAAACGAAGTGAAAGTTCCAGATCCTCTTTGTTCTGTTTGGGCATCCTGTATGGCTCTTTTTGAAGAAGTTGTACAACTTCCTTGAAGGTCAACTCCCTCTGGTGGGGGTGGTACATTGGGGAGATACCTTCGTATAGGAGGGGGTCAAAAAATGCGAATGAACACTTACTGATCGGAGGTGAAGCTTGTCCAAGCTAGTAGGTGAAGGGAAAGATGACCTCTGACTGCCTACAGAGCAGTCGGGCAGTGCTTCAGGAGTGCTAAAAGAGCTGCTCTGAAAAGGGTTTCCTGGAGCCCTGATTCTGCAGACATCCCCTGCCTCTAGGGCAGTGTCTGCCAATGAATCCTCTCCCGCTGCCTCTGGAAGAGGAATCATCAGGAGCATCCTAGAAGGAAGACTGTGACCTCCGGAACCACATCTTATTAGCTCCTCAATGGGTCTTGGAAAATGACCTCCAAGGAGCAGAAAACTTGATCCCGACTGTGGACAAGGTCTTCCCTTCCTGCTTACTACGAGTTAAGAGTTTCTTTCACAGAAGGTCCAAGGTCCAAAGAGGGTGGAAAACACATATGCTAAAACTTCACAATTTACTTGCCCCAGAAAAACAAAGGAACAGATGCAAAGGCAACTAAATATGTATGTACATGTCCACCCACAAAAAGGAGGGAAGGATGGAATACTGCAACAGTGATGAGTAGGACATTACTGTTACAGTAAGGTGTTACAGAGCTGTACTATGTTTTCCAAGATCACTGCTGCAGTATTCCTTGCAAGACAGAGTACTACAGCTACTGAAGAGAATAAGCACAGGAAAAGGAGGGTAGGAACAATCCAGCATGCCTTGGAGGATCCTGCTTTGGTCTTAGAAAATGCATCAGACTATTAATGTTTACTAAAAGTATGAACAGTAGACCAAGTAGGTGCTTCAAGAACAGAATTGCTATCTAAGCCCTTGAAAAGAGGCCCAGAGAAGCAACTCTCTAGCAGAGAAAGTGCGTGAATTCTGCAGCCTAGGAAAATCTCATTCTGAGAGGGAATCAGAATTCATTGTTTTAGGTTTACAGTGAACCACAGACCGCAGGTGAAGCTCATACTGAAGTCCAAGTCCTTTAGAAGAGGAAAAGGAAAAGGAATCAGAATCAAAAGGTCATATCCAAACAAGGAAATATCTGAATGCAGTGAAGTCTGCAATATGATACAACAGGAGGTAGGCATTTAGTAAATATCCAAAGGGATGTAAAAAGACCAAATGGCAAAGCAGAAAATTGAAAAGGAGAGGAAAATACAGAGAAACTCAAAAACTTCCTGAAAACGGGATGAACAGGAATGAGAGGGAGGAACTGGCTGAATAGAGCCCTTGATCCAAAAGATCCTAAAAAATTGGAAGAAACAAGGCCAACTAGTTGGGAGGAAATTAAATGATGCCTGAAAAAGGGGTTAGAGACTTCTGTGATATCCTGTAACCACTTTTGATAACAGACAGAGCCCACTGATCTGTGCTGATCTGCTGCCAAACTGGAAGAGAAAGAAAAATCTGGGTGAAGGGAAGGGTGAGAAGATAGTAAAAATGAAGCAGATCTAGCTGGAAAGGAGGGTCTCTGAGTTTTAGAATCCTGTCCTAGCTTGGCTGGAAATCTATGTTTAGAAGGACGCTTACCATTTTGAGGCAGTGTTTGCTGTCTCCTAACAAAATGATCTGCTTTAGAAGAAAATTCCTCGGATACTTTGGGACAGGGGAAAGGAAATTTTGTTTTAGACCATGCATCACTTTACCGTTGTCCTATAAAACTTTAAACTGGTCTGCAGCCGCAGAACCTAATAAATTGAGTACCAAAGGGAAATCCAACAACTTGGCCTTAACATCCCCAAGAAGGGATTGCAGCCTAAGCCAAGAATCTCTCTGAATAACTAACCCTGGCACAGCTGCCATGGAATAATCAGCAGCATCACAGCTGCACTTGGTAGAGCACCTACGCAGCCTGAAAAGCAGAACAAGTACGGAGAAGACAGAGGGCTTATTGCTAGAATCAGGCATATCACTGAAAATGTCTCCAAGCTTATACAAGAAAAGAGATAAAACATACCTTGTCATGTCAGCCTAAAAGTTAATGGCTCTAAAGGTCAAAGTAGCAGAAGCATAAACATTCTTACCAAGTCTGTCCATAGCTCTGCTATCCCTATCAGTAGGGAAGGCTTTGGAAAATGTGCGCAATCTAATAGGTTTATTACAAGAAAGAGTAATGACAGAAGGATTAGAGGAGGGATTCTTATAAAAAAATTCTGATCAACAGGAACCTTATAAATCCTATCAGGTCTTCAGGAGCAGGAGGCGGAGAATCAGGATGCTGAGATGCAAAAGTACTGGGGAATGCATCCAGAACTGGGGGAATAGAAGGTGGCTTGGGAGTCTCCATCTGAAGCAAATCATAACACTTTTGCTGAACAGACATTTTAGAACTTTCCCATTGGAAGTGTTGCAACGTTCTAACTATAGTACCCTCAAATGACCGCTCTTCTACAGGGCAGTCAGGAGGAAGAAAATCCTCATCAGTAGCCACAGCTAAGGGAGAATGAAGCTAGAAGAATATGCAATAAATTCTTCATTCGAATCCAAGTCCTCCTCTTCTGAAGGATCCCTATGCCTCTTTAAAGAAGTAGAAGAAAAAGGGATCCCTATGCCTCTTTAAAGAAGTAGAAGAAAAAGGGATTTCAACAGAAGAAGGTACTGGAAAAGAGAGGGAGCTTCAGAAACATGAGAGCTTTAAAAAGACTCTGAGTAAAGTCCTGTCATTCCTTTTGGAAGTCTATAGCCAGAGGAGAAACGTGCTTAGATTTTTGCTTCCTTTTAGTGGGGATGTCAGCCAGCACAAATCTTGGAGGGTCAGAGCCCTGACATACTTGAATAAGCAAACTGGGTATTTCCTCACAAACAAGAATTTGAGGAATACCTCCTGGCCCTTCAGGGATAACTAGACTCCGTTCCCTCTTCTTGTCAGCAAAATAAATACATTGGATTAGTCCCAGCAGATGTGTGGGTGGCTTGCTACATATTAACCACTTACAAGTTCACGATAGTAAGAAGTGGCATCAGTCTGTCCAAGGACTCATCATCGGACACAGCAGAGATGTCCAGTTGGGGCTGGAAAGCAGAAGCCTCAGACTTAAATGTTTTACACTACTTTAACATAAGCTGGACATCATGGCATGAAAAAAACTGCCAATATTGTGCTTTGGGCAAGAATCTTAAGACTCTGGCTCACAAGATATACCAATAAAGAAGACAGCCTGCTGAGCAGGGTCTTGGAGATGAAGGACTTGCGGTTGGAGCACACTATTGTTATGTTCTGCACCCAAGCAGAAAAAAACATTTATCTTGATTGTCTTTATGGGAAATTTGTCTTCTATAACCACATTTCCTTTTTTTGGATAATATGTACTTAAATGTACTCATCTGCCCATCAACTTGGTAATCAACTCCAAGACATACAACAAACGGACCAAAGGTCAAGTATTGCATTCGGACTGGTGGCAAAGAAGTTCTGAGGTTTTAGTGTACATGTATCCCTTATGTACGTTATGCCTTTGAGCTTAGGTCATACATCAGATGTAACATGCTTGGAAGGTCCCAGGTTTTGATATGCTGGATGGATGGATGGCTACCTATGGTAGGATATCCTTCTTATAAAGAATACTGCAACAGTGATCTTGGAAGGATAACATCTGTCATGGACAATTAAAGGAACCAGGCCCTTTCGTACACAATCTTTTAACTGCTGACAATCCAGAAATCTGACACTACAAACAAGACACAGAAAAAAGTAAAAACTATTGGATAACTTTGAGAAATGAAATCTGGATGCTTAGAAAGACAGGTCTAGAGTCAGCCTTCAGGATTCTTATTTCTTTGATACACTCAAGACTGACTAAAATCCTTTCCCTGTTAAATTAGAGGAAACAGGTTATATACTCTCCCCTCCCATGATAGCAGCTGATCTAGGATATGAAGGAAGTTTGACTGAAGTAAAAGAATCCCTAGTAGAGGAGAAAGGTTACTCCACTGCCAGTTGTAACCCTTGTGACAAAAGGAGATACTGCCAGCACAGTTAGCTGGAATTTTATAAATAATTGTGTGTCATTTGTGAATATCAAACTGATTTCTATAAGATGCTTGTGTTACAAATATATTAGAACTGTGTGTCATGTGTATACCAAACTGCTTTGTACAGACATGAATTGAAGAAGGTATTTTATAAAGTGTTTGAAGGTATCCACAGTGTGCCCTACTGCAGAGAACAGAAATGTACATGCAATACTGTAACTATTTAAATGTATATGTTTTGACATAGGAAACAGGAGAGTTAAACTCAGACCAGCAAATTTTAGAAAAATATCTGAAATTAAATAATTTTATAGGCTAGGCCATAAATATGCTATCTCACAGGTTTCAAGGCAACCAGACACACAAGTCTGTACTAAGAAGCTTTCTGTATTGTCTTTGGAGTGAACTAATTGTCACTCAGGAAGAATGTCCAGAAGCTCAACAGATCTGAGCAAAAGCTCTTGTATGTGTATTTTTATGGGTAGGTACTAAATACTGCCAAATGCAGCAATGGGGTTTGCATGAGAACTAGAAGTCAGATAGCCAGAAATTAGGTAATTTTGTAAGCTAGCCCAGAAGTAATATTTTAGATACTATTTTGAGAAGTCTCTTAGGGTGAGCTTCTGTATTCTGTCTTGGGTCTTGTGAAGATAGGTGAAGGCTGCCAGCCTAGCTAGATAGAATTTTGTAGACAATTATTTCATTTGTAAATAAGCCACAGGCTTGTTCTCTTAAATGGAAGAATATGGTGTTAAATGCTGAACTACAAAAATGTAACAGTGCACTCTGGCTGTAAGAAGGCTGATAAGTCAAGCATTGTGAAATTCTTTGATCTAAAACTAGGTGACAAGATATCTAGAGGAAGGCATTCTGCCTATTCTTTTGAGGCCAGAGTTAATGGCTAGAATTTACATGTATAATTTCTTTTATAGCTCTGGCTTCCAGACCAGCTGCAAGACCAAAAGGGCTATTAAGCTCTGAGTTTTTGTTAGTCTGGGAACCAGAAAGAAATGTCATCTGAAATGAATCAGTGGTACTGTTTTATCAATTTAAGGACAGAAAGAATGAGGGCATTGAGCATTTGTCTTGAGAACATCCAAAATCACCAGCACTGTCTTGCTCTATATGCAAGTTTATTTTAGAACTGTGTTTTCTCAGATATAGCTAAGAACTACGCAGATTAGATTTTTCTGTACTGATGTCAGAACTTTTCTACTGTATTATTTTAAGTATTTCTCTGTGATTTCTGAACTCTTGACTAGCAATGCGAAGACGTATTATCTTGTGCTTTTATTATTAAATATTTTTAAACCTTTCAACTGTGGCTGGTTTAGGTAGAGATAATTTAAGCTCTAAGAGTACATTGCATGTATATGGTGATACTGGCCAAGCCACTCAAAATAAGCCTGGACTGTTCAGTTGCATTTAATATTGCACAGTAATAATTGGGCACCCTTTCATAAGGGCCTTTTTGGTAGCTGATAAATATTAGTGGGTGGTGGCAGTGATTTCTACCTCATAGTCTAGGTAAAAAGGGCACAGCTGGAGAACCTGTGCCTGCCTTCCCCACGAGTGTCTGTGTGGTTGTATATAACTCTTATCTCAAAGTGTGTGTGTGTCAGCTACTTTGGCAGGGACACGAAGCACTGGTTGGGCAAGCTGGAGGTTTTAGCTTGCCCACTAGGCTGAGATCTGGACCCTATAGCTGTGCAAGTGGGGAGTCCTACTGGGGACCTGGAGAGAAAGGGAGAGACCAGCCCCAGATGGCTGTGATCTCTGTGTGCTCTTAAGGGAAACTGTACTTTACTGTGTGTGTATTTATTATCCTTGCCCTATATTGACGCCCCTCAATGGTTAGTGGTGAGGATTAAGGCTCCTTGATTGCTGGGCCAGTGCATGGGTGTCACAGGTTTGACAACAAGAACCATTCACCACATCACCTGCCTTCCTTTATTAAGTAAGTTACTAGGGAATAGTATAATTCTCTTATATTCAGTCAGGAATATAGTGAAGCTTAGTTTAGATATTATTTTTATTTGTTTGAGACTGTCCTTCAATGCTGTTTTAAATATTTTCTGTGATTTTGAACTCTGATGTCACTGGGAATACATACATTGTATTTTCTCATTCTTTTACTATTTATTTTTAAATATAATTAAACCTTTCATTGTGGCTGATCTTTGTAGAGATATTTAAGTTTTGAGAGTACCTGCACACATATTTGGTAACACTGTGTGGGCCACTCCTAACAGCCTTGCTCTTGGTCAAACTACCATTCGTAAGTATTACTATTACACAGCAAGACTGGATATGCTTTGCTAAGCGCCTTAAAGTAGCTGTCAAGGGATTTTGGTGGCAGTGGTAACTTCCTTATCATCCGGGCAAAAGGGGGCATAGCTAGCAAATCTGTGCCAGCCTTTTTCAGTTGTGTGTGTGTAAATCAAAACTCAGTGTGTGAGAGCTACTTAGGTAGGGACACAAAGCACTGGCTGGACACAGTGTGTGTTGGAGGACTTGGCTTGGAACCCTGGCTAAGGACTCAACTCTATAGTTGTGCCAGTGGGGAGTCTTACTGGGGTAAAGAAAAAGAGAGAGGAACCAGCCCCAGATGGACTGTGTTTCCTGTGTGCTCTTGAGGAGAGACTGTACTTGAAGCAGAGAGCTGCATCTGGAAATACTGGGTGTGTACCTGTTATCCTTCCAGTGAATGTCCCCCCACAGGTGCCAGTGGTGAAGACAGAGTCCTTGATTACTGGCCCAGAGGTGGAATAGCCACGCCCCATATTGGTTGGCAATGGTGTGATCACCACATCACATATACTGGGATTCAGTGGTGTGGATACTGAACTGTAGCCTGTAAACAGTAGTCACTAAATAAGGTGTTTGCACTGTCAAGCAGCCACACTGTAGACATTCAGAGTGTCATATAACAATAGTTTTAAATTTAATTTTTGTTAGCTTAGTTAGTCAGGGAGAGCAGGCAAGAATGTCAGCAGAAGATTATGGCAAGCTGACAAGGAGCCAGTTGGCCAAGATGTGTCAAGCCAAAGGACAGGTGCATGCCAACCTGACTAAAGCAGAAATGGCTGCAGCCTTAACCACAGCTGCATCATAGACCAGGAAGAAAGCCAGACTGGCCTTGGGGATGTACAACTCTCAGAAAATGAGCAGTTCAATTTTTCCTCAGAGGACGTAAAAAGCAATCTGGAGTTAGAGAGACTTGAACTAGAGGTCAAATATTTGGAACTAGAATCAGCAGAGAGACTGCAGTGTTTGGAGGCTGAAGAAAATGATAAACAGATGGAAGTAAAATCAGCAGAGAGACTAAGATGTCTGGAAACCGAAGAAAATGAGAGGCAGAGGCAACATGAAAAGGAAATGCTGACTCTTCGCCAGGGCCATGGAGGTAACGGGGAAGGGAGCGACCGAATCACAGAAGTAATAAAGGTCAATAAATTACAGAGGGTGATAATTTTGATAGTTTTATTCATATGTTTGAAAGAGTATGTGAAAAGTATAATGTTGACCAAGGGCTCTGGGTACGGTTCCTGACTCCTTTACAATGCGGTAAAGCTGTAACTGCAGTTTCTAAATTGTCTGATACTGACTGCTTAAATTATAACAGTTAAAAATTGGAATGCCTTAAGTTAACACCTGAAGCTTATAGAAAAAAGTTTTGTGAGCACAGACACAAGGCAGATGAAAGTGTGAGAGATTACATTGCTGAGTTAAGCACTTATTTTCATAGGTAGGTGGGTGAGTGGGTGTCAGGTCACTACGTTTGAATGGCTGGCAGACCTTTTGGTGAGGGAACAAGCCCTTAGCACTTTGCCTGAGGAAATGAGAATCTGATTGGCAGACAGAAAATACAACACTGCAGATGAGTTGGGGAAAAAGGAGACCTATACCTAGCAAGCAGGGCATCACTGCACAAGAAAGGGATACCCAGTGCTGCACATGGGTCTAAGAGAACTCATGGTGGGCAGCCTAAACCATCCCAACACAGCCACCAACAACAGGGGAAGCCACTAGTTCAGGTACACAGCCAGGATCAAGGATTAAGCATTTTAAATGTAACCAGTGGAGCCATGTAGCATATAGATGTCCAAGGAGGCAAGGTGGGGAAAAAGGTGGGGGAGCCAGCAATTGGGAACAGAATGCCAGAGGTAGGTTGTCTGGAGACAACAAGGGTACCAGACTACCACAAGAGGTTATATCCTGTCTTAGGAGAAGGGAAACAGGCCACTGTTCAGAGAGACACAGCCGTTAACCTAACCATTGTGAAGCCTGCAATGGTTAAAGAGGAACACTACTTGCTTGGGCAGTCTACTCCAGTCAGAGCTTTAGGAGAGACCCCATTCCAAATAACTTTGGTTAGGGTTCACCTTGACTTGGAGGGTGGAAAAGGAAGCAACTAAGTAGGTGTGTTTGAGGATATCCCTGCAGATGTCCTGATAAGGAATGATTTTGATAATGCAGTACCTTGTGTATATGCAGTTACACACAGTCCGGCATGGAGACAGGCATGTGGGTCTGGTAGACTTTGGGAGACTCAACCTGCACACAATGCCAGGACTGGTGAGGTGGTTAACTTCAAAGAGAGATATCCTGTAGCAGTGTTGCTAGTGGGTACTGATGTTCCTTTGGAGAGAGTGACTGCAAGTGAAGAATTATTTAAAATAAATGCTGAATGTGAATGTCACTGATGGTCTTGTCTTACTCACTGATACTGCCAACTGTAATTTGTGTGTTCGTGCCTAGTATTTGTGCTTTGTAGAATTAAAAGTCTGGTTAGTGCATAGGTTCATAGGTTGGTACTCGGCTATTGGCCCTAGGGCCTGTACAAGCCCAGCCATAACAATTCCCTGGCTATTTCTTCCCACAATATTTACTTCCCTGGACCCCTGTCTAGCAGGGCAACTGACGTGATCCCCGGCGTAAATTTTCCATCTCCCATCCAGTCGTCAAGGTTCCTTTTGCAGAGGGCCAAGGAGGCGCTCTGCTTGACATGCAACAGCAGTCTATTCCAGAGCATGGGGAGTCTCTCTGGGTGAGGAACCCATCCCTCCAGCATGCCCTGCTCACCGTGATGACAAGGTTTAGGTCCCTGGAGCGCGTAGCTTTGATGGATTGGGGTGTAGCATGTCCAACAGCTCCGGGTTTGACATGGCCCCATATGCTAAGCAGAAATTGCTTCTGAGTAGACGATATGTGACAAGAGTATAGCTGGAGTTTTTTTTAGTCAGTCAGCATAGGGCATCTGCTTTAGGCCTGTGATTCTCTTAGTGACGTGCTTCTGCCGCCCTCCCAACTGTTGCAGATGTCTTGCAAGGTACATACCAAATGGGGCACTGTACTCTATGATGGGCCTAATGAGATACCAAAGTTACCTTCATGATTGGAGGCAAGTTGTGAAATGGTCTAACCAACTCTCACCCTTCTTATAAAACCATACAGGAGTCCCCCAAGGGTCCATCTTAGGACCCCTACTTTTCAATATATTCACCAACAATCTACACACTCCTCTTCCCCAAGAACAATAATTCAATATGCACATGACTCAGCCATAATCTGCACCTCCCATACTCTCCAAGAACTTCAAATCAAAACACAGCAATCATTCACAGCCAACTAGGCATGGCTCACAAAGTCCCAACTCTTTCTAATTCCCCCCCAAAAATAAAATCATGGCCTTTCATCCCAAAAACACCACTGTCAACCATGACCAATTTACTACTCTCGCCACTGACAAAACCATCTTAGAAACTGTACAAAATACTAAACTCCTTGGTGGTGTTATTCGCAACAAAATCAACTTTGAACCTACATATCCAACAAAATATCAAGAAGGCACATATACAGCTAGGACTCCTCTGTAGAAACAGAATTTCTTAACACTTCTACCAAGACCTCCCTGGCCAAAACCTTTCCGCTCCCACCACCATTCTATGGATCCTGTATACTAACCAATCTACAAAATTCCACCAACACCAAATTAGAACAATGCTACTCCAAAGTAGCAAAGTTTGCAGCAAGCTCCAAGTACTGTACACATCACTGCACATCACTAAATGAACTAAAGTGGCTGGAACTATCAAACCGCCTCACTTATATACATCTAAACACAATCCACAAATTAGTCTGTAGGTCCACAGCCTGCCCTGCCCTAGTTAACCTGGTCCAACTTTATAAACCAAATAGAACACTCAGATCAGAGAATAAAAACCTTCTTGATACCTACAAACTTTCCAGTCCAGATAAACTTTGCAGATTATTAACCTTCTCAGCAGTACATTGCGCAGAAAACAATAAAGTACCTTATCTATAGAACAGACAAAGCGTACAGCAATGCAGGGTTAACGGTCTTCAAATTTCTTTTCAATACAACATAAATGATGTTCTCCATGAAACAGCTCTAACAGATCTCCCTAGAAATCAGATTACATCTCACATATATACATTCTTATGAAAACAGTCTTTTTGGGAACTCAAAGTCATTATTTTAAGGAGTCTTTCGAGAATGTTTGTGTCAAAGCAGTCTTCCGATAATGTTATACAGTCTGTTAATAAGCTCCTTTGTGTTTCTGTTTCAAGGTGAATTACATGACAGATCAGTTTGCCTCCAACTCTGCATCTTTCTTGCACCTGCATCCTCATCTGTATTTTTCCTTGAAGCTTGTTCCAGACACCGAACATTCAGCATATTTTAATCAGCATTTTTTCAAGCTGCACCAGAATTCATATTACATTGCATGAATGCACTTTAATTTTTTCCTTGCTTCTCAGCTAAGAACAGTTTAACCATTTAATATATGTATGCTAGCAAACAGAAGTATATGCATCTGACTATATTATTCCTACACATATTATAGCAATATGCATATAACTAGCAAACAGAAATGCATGCATTTATAAATTTCTAAATATATCTAACAGCAAGGGCAGAGGTTAAAAGAAGTACCCAAGCTGACAGTGAGGCTCCACTGTCGGAGGATACCAGACTTGAAGGGGAAGGGTTACAGAGAGAGAGCTGAGACCGGCTCAGCTCTCAGACCCTACATTTCAAGGCTTGAAGGAGGTAGCTAGGGAGGTGCCCGACTCTCAAAGAAAAGGGGAATCTGTATACTGGAACAAAGGGTTACTGCATAGAGACTGGACCCCTGAGGGAGGGCTGGAAGGTGAGGTAATACAACAGTTGGTAGTGCCCAGAGCCTACCATCTGGCACTTCTAGCCATAGCCCATGACATTTCCTTTGCAGGTCATATGGGCATAAAGCATACCAAGAGATGTATTATGCAGATCTTTTATTGGCCTGGGATTTCCAAGGACATAAAGTAAAGTTGTGTACACTTACCATAAATGTAGATGTTCGAGTGTATTCACTGCTGTAGTCATTACATTTGGGTAATCTGCTGGCAGGTTGCCCTCAGTCGGCCAGAATTCCAAAGTCTTGGGTCCTGCGTCAGTTGCTGTCTCCTCTTCCCTGATGTCAGGTCGTCAGGGGTATAAAACATGCAGCAGATGCCATTTTCTTTAGTTTTTCTTGCCCCCGATGTCAGGTGCCCCCAAAAAGGTAGCAAAAAAAAAAAAAAAAAGTATTTTATATATATCACTAGTAATTGCACAGTTTTTCTTAGAACTTTAGTCCTGCTTAAGTAGAATCTTAGTTGTTTGTGTACGTCCAAGGAATGCAGAATTCTCTCCCCCTTGTTCTGCGGATTTGGATACAAGTTTGGCAGATGAATTGTTTGGTTAAGAGCCACACTGGAAACCACCTTAGGCATAAAAGTAGGATTTGTCCTCAGATACCCTGTCTGGGTAAATATGATAAAAGGCTCTATAGCCATGAGGGCCTGTAGCTCTGAAACTCTTCTTGCTGAAGTAATTGCTAGTAACAGAGCTGTTTTCCTTGATAAGAACTTTATATCAGCGGTAGCAGCTGGTTCAAATGGAGGCAGGGTGAGCTTTTCCAACACATAATTGAGGTCCAATGCAGACAATGGTGATCGTCTAGGCCTTAAATATTTGGCTCCTCTAAGATACTGCTTTAGTAAAGGATGAAAAATGATTGGTGGCTCTGTATTGTAATGAGCCGAAATGGCAGAGGCATGGATTTTAATTGATGAGAAAGATAGGCCTTTGTCAAGCATCTCAGTTAAGTATTGCAATATCTGAGGAATATTTGGTTCTGCTGTCAGTTCATTGTGCTTGATTCCAAGCACACAATCTCTCCCATTTGTCAGCATAAGATTTTCTAGTACTAGGCCTTCTGGCTTCCAAAATGACATCCATCACAGCTTTACTGAGAGGTATTGTTTGTATGACTACATGATCAGCCATGCTGCCAGGTTCAGAGTCTGTAGTTGATTGTGCAGGATCCGATTGTTTTGCTGGGACAGTACTTGTGGTCTTTGAGGCAAGGTCCAAGCTGGGTATTGAGACAAGTTCCTTAGGATTGGATACCAGTATTGGCGGGGCCAGTCCGGGGCAATTAGTATAATCTTTGGTTTCTCTTGTCTGACTTTTAGGAGGACCTTGGGGAGAAGAGGCAGAGGAGGAAAGGCGTAAACTGATAGGTTTTTCCAACTGAAGGATAGGGCGTCCACTTTTCCATGCTCGTCTGTGATAAGTCCTTGTGCAGAATCTTTTCAATTGATAATTTTGAGAAGAGGCAAATAGATCTATGTCTGGGCTCCCCCATTTCTCTGTTATCATGCTGAAGACTTGTGGATATAGTTTCCACTCGTGAGGGTCCATAAGGTTTCTGCTTAAATTGTCTGCCAGAGTGTTTTGTTTTCCTGGCAGGAATTGAGCTTGAAGATGCATTTGGTAGGTCAAAGCTGTGTTCCACAGTGTCATGGCTAATCTGCAGAGGGGGTATGAGTGTGCGCCCCCTTGCTTGTTTATATACCACAGGACTGTGGTGTTGTCTGTCTTTATCAGTAGTTGTCCTGGATGAAGCAAGTCCGTGAAGGCTGTTAGGGCATTTTGAACAGCTAGCATCTCTTTCTTGTTGATATGCAGATGCATTTGTTTTGGTGACCATATGCCCTGAATGCATCTTCCTGCCATGTGGGCCCCCCAGGCAGAATCTGATGTGTCTGTTGTCATGGTTTGGCTGGCAGGGGGTAGAGTGAATGGCCGTCCCATGTTTTGGTGACATGCCTTTGCCCACCATAGAAACTCCTGTTGCAGGCAGGGAATGAGAGGAATCATTGTTTCCAGACTGTGAGAATGTTGACTCCATAAACTTTTTAGGTACCATTGAAGTTTCCTCATGTGCAATCTTGCATATGGAATCAGTAGTATGCAGGATGCCATGAAGCCCAGAGTCTGCAGAATTTGTCTTGCAGAAGACTGGGTTTTTGTTGCCATCAGTTTGAAGTAAGTAGTCAGTTGCCTTTGCTTGTCTGGCATGAGGTAAGCCATCTGGGCAGTTGTATTCAAGCTTGCACCCAGGAATGTTATCTTTTGAGAGGGTACCAGCTGTGATTTCTTTTCGTTTATTGTGTACCCTAGGCATGTTAGGAGCTTTTCCACAAAAGCCAGGTGTCGAAGAAGAGTGTCCTTGTTCTCTGCTCGAATGAGACAGTCGTCCAAGTAAGGATATATTTGTATATTTCTTTGTCTGCAAAATGGAATTACTGGTGCCAGGCACTTTGTCAAGACCTTGGGCACAGTAGATAAGTCAAAGGGCAGTGCAGAGAATTGGTAATGCATTAAGCCAGCCTTGAATCTGAGGTATTTTCTGCACGATTGTCTTATTGGGACATGCAGGTATGCCTCTTTTAGGTCTAAAGTCACCAGCCAAGCATTCTTGCCCAGCATGGGCAGAAGCTGCTGCAAAGTCAGCATTTTGAATTTTGGAATGTCCAGGTATGTGTTCAAAATCGATAAATCCAGTATTGGCCGCCAGGCCTTGTCCTTTTTGGGTACCAAGAACAGTCTTGAGTAAAAACCTTGTCCTTTTTCCTGTTCTGGTACTGTCTGAATGGCCCCCATATCCATGAGGGACATAACCTGTTTCTGTGCCTCTGCCCACTGAATTTTTGGCAGATCTGGCCAACCATTTGCCATTGGCAGAGTGTGGAAATGGAATCTGTATCCCTGTGATACGATGTTTAGTACCCACTTGTCCTGGGTTATTAACTGCCAATTTTGAGCAAAAAGTTCTAATTTTCCCCCTATGGGTGCTGCCAAAAGATAAGTGCTTGGTGAAGGCAGAGGGAAGTCATTGAGATTGCTTTCTGTAGGTTTGCGCTTTATCTCCTCTAGATTTGGAGGTGGAAGCACCCCATTGCTTTGACCTGTATGAATCTTGCGCCTGGCATCTGGAACCCTTAGGGCATCTGGATTTGCCCGTTTGAGCTCTGTCTGACACAGGAAAGGACCAATTTTTGTTAGGCCAGTGTCTACTGAATCTTGGTGGCTGCACTTGTAAGAAGTCTTTAACAGTTTGCATAGACTTAGCCTTGTCTTCCATTTTCTTTAAAACCTCTTCTGCCTTAATACCAAACAGAGAATCATGCTATAAAGGTGCATCTAGCAATTTAGCTTTGACATGATCAGGTAAATTTTGTTCCTTTAACCAGGCATGCCTCCTAATCACAGATCCAGTAACTGCGGCCCTGCAGGAGGCATCTAAGGAATCAAAACCACATTGCAAAGTATGCTTTCCAACATGTTCAGCTGCATACAATAATTCCTGCAATTCTTTATTTTCTGCACATTCTGAAATCATCATTTTCTGTTTCAGCAATCCCATAACAAGTTGTTGGTACTTAAGCATATGAAATTGACAGTTTAAGGCCCTGATTGCCAAGGCTGCAGATGTATAAACCTTTTTTCCCCATCTGTCCAGTGCCCTTGAATCTCTGTCAGAGGGGGTAGGATTTTTTGTTGTTGAGGCCTTAACTCCCTCTGGACCCTGTGAAATAGTTTCAGGATCAGCAGCAGGGTTTCTAAATAAAAATTTATGTGAGTCAGGGACCCTGTAATATCCGTCAGGCTTACTGGGAGCTGGAGGTAAGGAGTCAGGGGACAAGCTTGACTCCGAAAACACATCATCCACAATGTCTGAAACAGGGGGAATGGATAAAGGCCTGTGCTGAGGGAGAAGGAAATCCCTGAGCCTCTTTTTGGATTCTGAGAAGTCTTGACTCTCCCAGTGAAAATGGTCCCTCAAAGTATGCAAGGTTTCTCCAAATGAATAATCCTCAGGAGGAGATGCAGATGGAATAGACTCCTCAGCATCAGAATCCTCATAGGAAGGTATAGATAATTCCTGATCAGAAGAGGAATCCGAAGCAATGGAAACCTGATCTGAAAATTCATAATCAGTGTCTTGCCTACGCCTCTTATCAGGAGGGGGATGGGTACCCCTGATCAAGGTAATAAGGTCTTCAGCCATTTTGATCATCTGTTTTTTTAGGCATAGAGGCCTGTGCACGTGGCTCATGCTTCTGTCTTTTAGTTTTAGAAGTTGCTTTTGTCTTTGGTTTTGCAGCTGTCGTCGGTTTGATATACAGATGTTGAGGTCTGAATACACCCTCAGAAGCCAGATACATCCGTCAGTCCAATACCTTGAGTATCTTGTGGCATGCCGGATTCCACATGGTTGTCGGTAGAGGCCTGCGGCTCGAAGGTAGCGGTATCAGAGGCTGCAAAAGCACCTCACTGAGTACCGTTGACTGGCTTAGGAAAAGCTTCGTCATCGGTTTTGGATCTCTACTGCTTTTCTCTGTCCTTTTCTTTGCGTTTTTTTATGTATTCCGGTAGTCTGATTGCTATCAGACGACATTTCTGGGTAGTTAAATCTGTTTCCAAAAATACTTTGATACAAAAATATACAGACGCTTAATAGTGCATTGGTTAAATCTAGCACAAAACCGAAAGCCAGGCACGTTGTGATCAGGGCCTAGGCAAGGAATACAGTATAAATGGAAATCCTTATGAGGTATTTGCTTCCCACAAGTAATACAATTATTAACTTTTTCTGACATCGGTAAAAAGCAAGAAAAATGTTTCCCCAACAGGGTACTTAGCTTTAGTGAAGACTTCGGTTCTGAAACTCAAACTCGGACATTTCAGTAGTAGGCCGACCGGCACTTACGAAATGCTTCTGCTTTGGGCACTGCGTGGCAAGAAAGACTAAAGAAAATGGCATCAACTGTGTGTTTTATACCCCTGATGACCTGACGTCATGGAAGAGGAGACAGCAACTGATGCAGGACCCAAGACTTTGGAATTCAGGGCAACCTGCCAGCAGATTACCCAAATGTAATGACTGCAACAGTGAAACACAAAGAACATCAGGGTACTGCAGGACCTGTGAACACTGCACTGCCAAAAGGCAGGATACAAAGTCAGAGCTCCTTTGGTGCCTTTGCCTGCAATTGAGGAGCCATTTCAGAGGGTAGCTATGGATATTGTGGGGCCTCTGAGTACCCAAAGTTCCACAGGGAAGTAGTACATCCTAGTGGTAGTAGATTATGCTACCAGGTAGTGGTGGCTCTGTCCTCCATCGAGGCAGAAAAGATGTCAAATGCTTTGTTAGAAATTTTCAGCAGGGTAGGTTTCCCAAAAGAAATACTGACTGACAGAGGTGACCATTTATTGTCAGACCTGCTGGCTTGTCTGTGGAGTGAAGCACCTAAAGACCACCCCCAGACTAAAGGTCTGGTGGAGAGGTTAAACTCTACACTAAACACCATGTTACGAGCATTTGCAGACCAGTTTAAGAGAGACTGGGACAAGTATTTGCCACATCTGTCTGCCTACAGAGAGGTACCCCAGGAATCCACAGGTTTCTCACCTTCTGAGTTGCTGTATGGGTACAAGGCGAGGGGAAATCTAGTTATGATTTGAGATAAGTGGGAGGGTGAGTGTGAATCCTACAAGGGGTCTGTTGGCATATGTCCTAAACCTCAGGACAAGGCTCAGGGAACTCACGGGCTTGGCCAGGAGAACCTGACAGAAGCCTAACAGCAGAAAAAGGTCTAGTATGACAGGAATGATTGAGCCAGAGAGTACGCTGTTTGGCAGCAGGTTATGGTTCTCATTCCGGTCAGACACAATAAGCTGCAGGCAGCTTGGGAGGGATCCTTCAAAGTGGCAAGGAACGTCAGTGATGTTAACTACATGGTAGAACTGTTAGGCTTGAGGCATGGGCACAAACTGTATCATGTTAACATGAAACCTTACCATGACAGAGAAGCCCTTGTACTGAGTATTCACATATGGATGGCAGATGTCCAAGAGGGATCTAGTGGATGATCAGTGAGGCTTGGACTGACATCTCAGTGGAAGGGGTAGCAATGTCCCAGCAGCTGTCCCCTACCTAGGTTCAAGAAATCTGAGCACTGTTACAGGAGTTTGGGGGCATGTTCACTGGGAAACCAGGGTGCATCCAGCTGGTGCAGCACCATGTGGATACAGGTTCTCAAAGGCCTATCAAGCAAGCCCCTTTATAGAGTGCCTGAGAGAGTCAAACAGACTCTGAGGGGAGGGGATGCAGGAAATGTTGGAACTGGGGGTAATCCAGGAGTCCAGCACTCCCTGGTATTCCCCAGTGGTGCTGGTACCAAAGAAGGATGGCAGCACCAGGTTCTGTGTGGATTACAGGAAACTAAACAATCACACAGAGTTCGATGCTTACCCCATGCCTAGGACAGATGAAGCCCTAGAGCAGCTGGGTTGGGCTAAGTATCTTACCACTACTGATCTTACCAAGGGCTACTGGCAGGTGCTCTTGACTCCGAACGCTAGAGGGAGGTCAGCCTTTGTGACTTCTTTTGGCTTGTACGAGTTCACAAAGATGCCTTTTGGAATGAAAAATGCCCCAGCAACTTTCCAGATGCTAGCAGATCATATCCCATCAGGAGCAGGAGATTTTGCCCTTGCTTACCTAATGATATTGCCATCTACAGCCATTCCTGGCAACAGTACCTTCAGCATGTCAGGGAGGTACTGTGCAGACTACAGAGGGCAGGGTTGACCATTAAGCTCATTAAGTGTCAGGTGGGTATGGCAGAGGTCTCCTACCTGGGATATACAGTGGGAAGTGGGAAGATTAGGCAAGAACCTGTCGAAGTGGAAGCCATTCAGACATGGCCTGCCCCGGTTTCCAAAAAGCAGGTGAGGGCATTCTTGGGGACAACAGTGTACCACAGAAAGTTTATCCGCAATCAGAGTACCACAGCTGCTCCCCTCACTGACCTGACAAAGAAAAATAGGCCAGATAAGGTAGTGTGGACCCCCAGCATGTGAGCAGGCATTCCGGAAGCTTAAAGGAGCTTTGGGAGGACCCCCCCCGTGTTAGCCAGACCAGGTTACACAAAGAATTTGTTGTGCAGGTGGATACTTCAAACCATGGGGTGGGGGCTGTACTCAGCCAGGTTTCCTCACAGGGAGAAGAGGACTCAGTGGTATACCTCAGTTGTAGGCTCCAACCCAGGGAGGAATGCTATGCAGCTGTAGAAAAGGAATGCCTAGGCACAGTGTGGGTACTGCAGAAACTTCAGCCTTATCTGTATAGAAGGAAATTCACTGTAGTTACAGACCACAACTCCTTAACATGGTTACATCATGCCAGCCAGCAAAATGCTAAGCTACTAAGGTGGAGCCTTAGGGCTGTAGGCATATATGACAGTGCAACACCGTAGTGGGGTCAGCAATGCCAATACAGATGGGCTCTCAAGACAGTGAATGGGGTAATGTATTCCCAGATAGTCTCATTTGTCTCAAACAATGTTTCTCAAGGGACACTTGAAAAACTACCTTGAGTCTTCTGGGGGAGGGGGGTGACAAAAGGAGGTAGTTCCAGCTCAGCTCGCTGGAATTTTATAAATAATTATATGTCATTTGTGAATATCAAAATTAATTTATATAAGGTGCTTGTATTACATTATAATAGAACTATATGTCATGTTTATATCAAACTAGTTTGTACAGACGTGTTGAAAAAGTATTTTATAAAGTGTTTTTGTTAGAAATGTATCCACAGTGTGCCCTACTGCAGATAAAGAATAGTTGTGTAAAATCTTACCATAACCATAGATTGTCCTCTTCCATGTTGCAGTATTCATGACCTTTGGGTTATCCTCCAACCTAGCGACCCAAACATCCAGCCAGTATACAAAAGCTTTAGTCACTGCAAGGTACATGGAACATCTGACATTGGCCGTAAGGTGAGTGGGCCATAAAAGTGACATCTGCACATACCCTCCTCAGAAATGAATGCCCCAGTCCCAGGATAGCTGCACAAGTCCTGAATCATCCAGCAAAGCTTTTTTTTTCCCTTTTCCAATGGTTAAGAGGGTGGGATATAATACTGCAACATGGAAGAGAAGGACATTATGGTTACAGTAAGATTTTACACAACTATTCTATGTCCTATTCTCATGTTACAGTATTCATAACCTTTGGGTGAGTGCCATAGCTCAAAGGGAAGAGAAGCAGGGTGGTTTGGAGCTATTTTCCAAAATTCCATGCAGGATTGCCCTAGCAAAACTTGCTCTAGATCTGGAGATGTGGTCCAATTTGTAGTGTTTAGTGAAGGTATGGAGAGATGTCCAGGTAGGTGCCTCTAGAACAGAGGCAGTGTCCAGCCCCTTGAAAAATGCCTCCAGAGGAGGCCATGGCCCTAGTGGAATGGGCTTGTGTCAGAGTCAAGGTGTTTGCCATGGAAGGTACAACAAAAGGAGATGGCTTTGGAGCTCCATGCAGAAAGTCTGTTTTGTCACCACTTTTACCAGAGCCCTGAGGTGAAAGGAGACAAACAGTTGCTCTGATCTAAGGGATTTGGTCTTGTCTAGGTCGAATCTTAGTTGTCTGTGAACATCAAGGGAAAGCAGGACTCTCTCACTGTCATTCTGAGGTTGTGGAAAAAAGGTGTGCTTCAGGAACAACTCACTGACCACCTTAGGCATAAAGGACAAGTTAGTCTGTAGGGTTACCCTATTCTTGTGGAAGATTAAAAAGGGTGGGGTTACCATGAGGGCCTGGAGCTCTGATACTCTCCTGGCTGATGTCAGGGCCACCAAAAGCACACTTTTCCAAGTGCAGTACTTTAGACAGGCTGTAGCTGCTGACTCAATTGGGGCAATAGTGAGCTTCTCTAACACACAGTTCAGGTCCCAGGGTGGTGGAACTGGCCTCCTGGGGGGCCTGAGGTGTAGAACTCCTTGCAGGAATAACTTCACTTGAAGTCTAGAAGCAAGTGGAGGGTCAAGAAGCAGACAAGTGGAAATAACAGCACAGTGTGCCTTGAAAGAGGAATATGCCAACCCTGCTTGCAACAATTCACACAGATAAGACAGCACATCAAGTGGACCTCTCCTTGAAATGAGTCTAGCTGTCTTTCTAGACACCAAATGGAGAAGCTTTTCCATCTGGACAGATAGGATGTCCTGGTATTGGGTTCCCTGGCCTCCTGCAGGACATTTAGCACTTCCTCTGAGTAAAGGTGTCTGAAATCCAACCTCCATCACCCACAGGGTTAGGCTCAGAAATTCAAGTGGGGATGGATTACGGATCTCTTGTCCTGTGTGAGTAGGTCCACTCTGTGAGGTAACTTGTGATGACTGCCCCTGGCTAAATGCTGTTTTTGCCAAAAGACAGTCACCAACAAGATTTTTGGATTGTCCTGCAGAATTTTCATTAGAACTTTTAAGAGTGAAAAGAGAGGAATGTCTACAGAAACATCCCCTTCTATGAAGTAGAGAAGGCGTCTGTTACCCTCGCTAAGGGGCTGGGTGCCCTGGTACAAAACTGTGGAAGTTGTCTGCTAAGAGGGGAGGAAAACAGATCTATCTGTGGTGTACCACCTGTGGACTATGTCCAGAAACACATCCTTGTCTAGCATCCCATTTTTGGAAGTGTAACATGGACAAGATGTCTGCCTGAGTGTTCTGAGCTCAGGGTGTACAGACAACCCATAGAATGACTCCCTGCTGGACCGCCAATTCCCAGGCCAGGAGTGCAAGTCTGCAGAGCAAGTATGATCTTGTCCCCCCTTGTCTGTTCACATACCAAAGAACAGTACTGCTGTCTGTGAACAACTTCAGGGGTCCTTTTATTCAAAATATCTTGGAAGCCTCTCAGTGCAAGGATGAGAGCCCTCATCTCTCTGATGTTGATGTGATCCTTCTTGAAGGGGTCTGTACATGTGCCTTGCACCTTCAAGCTGCCCATAGCAGCCCCCCAACCCAGGTGTGAAGCATCTGTGTACATTTCCTGGACTGGAGTTAGGGTTTGTAAGGGAAGTGCTGGGTTCAGACAGACTTATCCACCCACCAAAGGATCTTCCTTTGGCATGGAAAAAAAGGAATGGGTGCGGTCCAAGGGGTGAGTGTTGGGTCCATGTGGACCTCAGGTACCATTGAAGTTTCCTCATGTGCAGTCTTGCCAGTGGCAACATAGGAATTGTAGAAGCCATATGCCCTAAGAGTACGAGGTTTTCTCTTGCTGTCACTGCAGGGGTGTGGATGACAGACAACAGGTATTCCTTCAGGCTTTCCATTTTTGGGGTGGGAGGAATGCCATCATAATGTCTGTCCTGATTCTGCACCCCAAAAAACCTGGTCCTGGGAGGGGTTTAGGCTGGATTTGGGGAAGCTGATGGTGAAACCCACAGACAGCAGAACAGAAATGTCTGGAGAAGGCTCTGGAGGGTACTGTAACAATCTGCCTGGATCATGAGGTTGTCCAGGTATGGAAAGATCTGTATCCCTAGGACTCTGCAATAGGCTACCCACTGGAGCCAGACACTTGGTGAATACCCTTGGAGCAGTAGATAGTCCATAGGGTAAACCAGAGAATTGAAAATGTGAGGAACCAACAGAGAAGTGTAAGCACTTCCTGTATTTGGGGCAGATGGGGATATGCAGGTAGGAATCTTTGATGTCCAAGGTGGCCAAAAATGCCTGAGGCATTAGCAGCGGAAATAGAGTCTGAAGCATAAGCATGCAGAAGGTGGGCACTTGAAAGAAAATGTTGAGGTGACAGAGCATCTCTGGGAAAGGGGTATAGGATCTGGAGGGGGAGGAGGAGAGACCGTCGCATACTACCTGCCTTGTCCTGAAACGGATGTTTCTGGGCTGGTGTCTGGGCAGGCCTGGAAGGTGGCTGCTGCTTTCAGGAACTCTCTTTGACCCTAAAAGTAGGAGGAGGAGCAGAATGTTTTCTAATGAATTGGGCCTTAGTAGGATAATTTCTGTGGAATTTTGGAATTGGTGACACAAACAAATGTTTCAAGTCCTGTAGTTCTTTCCCCTTCTGTTGAAGGGGTTTGAAAAGTTCTGCCACTTGGGCCCCAAACAAGGCAGTATTGTCCAGGGCATCTGGAAATTAAGCCCTGATGTCATCAGGCAGAGATTGCAGTCTCAACCAAGAGTACCTTCTGAGCACTGAGGCAGAAGCTGCATATCTGGCAGAGGCCTCTGCGACATCATAACTGCATTTGATTGAGTGTCTTGTCACTGTAAGGACAAAGAGATCACATCAGAGATTTGTGACTGTGGCCGAATCAGGGAGATCATCCAAGAGCTTTGAAGCCTGAATCAAAAGGGCCAGGGAATAATTAGACATATATGTCTGGTAGCGGAGGGCCCTAAATGCCAAAAATGCAGAGGTGTACAACCTTCTTGTCAATTCCATAGTTTTGCTGTCCTTATCAGGAAGAAGGACAGAGGTAGAGGTTAGCAGTCAGGAGGGTTTGTCTGCAAAGACAAAAATGGTAACAATCTGCGACAGGGCATTAGAAATTTTGTCCCTTCTGGGACCTTATAAAATCTGTCAGGCCTTCTAGGAGCCAGGGGCTGGGATTCAGGATTTTCAGAAGCTGCAGAAAAGGCATCTAAGAAGGCTGGTAGAACTGGTGGAATGGCAGAGGGTGAAGGGGTATCCATTTGTATGAGTTCGTAATACCTCTTTTGGACTTCAGGCATTTCTGTGGAGTCCCAGCTGAAAAACTCTCTCATCTGAGAGATGGTTTCTCCAAAAGTAAGGTCATCTCTAGATGAATCCACTTCAGTAGAGTCCTCCTCTGGGGAGGCATATCCTAGAGGGGAAGGCATTTGTGAAGCATAACACAGAGAATCCTCTGAAGAGGAATCTGAAAAATCTTAGGCCTGTATTGTAAAAGGTTCTGCAGTCTGAGGCCTATGGCTGATAATAGAGGGGCAGCCAGAGAAGAAGCAACCATGGAAGGCCTAAAAGCCATAAAGGCATTAAACAAACACTGAGAGAAAGTTTACAATCAGGCAAGCTCTCAGGAAGCTAAGGCACATGTTTGGTTTTCTGTTTCTTTTTTAAAGAAACAAGCCTGGACAGCCTAGGTTCAGAAGCCTCACTAAATGATGGAAGGGCCGGTCTAGACATCCGCAGACAGCAGAGGTCCCTCCTCCTCCTCACCGTCCAACATCTGCATTACCTCAACGGACATGCTTTCAGACCTTGGTTTTTCGGCCTCCGGAATGGTACCCACTATACCAAAATCTGCTGGTTACGTACATTCCTCCAGGCATGCCATGGCTACAGGACAAGGAAAACGTCAGGTGGAAGAGGTGCAGTAGTAGGCTTAGGCCTGGTAACTCTGGCCTTCTTTTTCAGTGGCTCAATGGTATGGCGAGACGGCCCTTCCATTGCAAGAGTGAGATGTTTGAGACGTTGGTTCTCTACATAAATATGAAGGGCATGCAGTTGGCTGAGAAGCGTCTTTGGGACAAAGGCATGACAAATCACACAAGACTTAGGGATGTCGTCGGGCCCTAGACATAACAGACACAGGTCGTGCGCGTCTTTATGTGGGATCGGACGTTCACACCTACACTTTCCTTTTCTGGATGACATGACCTAGGCAGGCATGCAGTGACCAAAAAAAAAAAATAAAATAATAAGAAAAAGGCACCAACATGGTACTCATCTTTAAATCACAGGATCCGACAGCAGAGAAGTTCTAAGAAAAATGCATGCAGATGTCACTTATGGCCCACTCTCCCAACGGTCAACATCAGACGTCCAACGTACCTTGCAGTGACTAAAGCTTTTGTATACTGGCCGGACATTCGGGTCACTAAGCAGGAGAAAACACAAGGGTTATGAATACTGCAACAAGAGAATAGAAGAGCATCAGAAGTGCACATGCATTACTGTAACAGTTTAAATGCATACATTTTGACAGAGGAAACTGGAGGGTTAACCTCAGTCCAGCAAACTTTAGAAAAATATCTGAAATTAAATCACTTTATAGGCTAGGCCATAAAGATGCTACCTCTCAGGTTTCAAGGCAACCAGAGACACAAAGTCTGTACTAGGAAACTTTCTGTATTGTCTTTGGGGTGAAATAATTGTCACTCAGGAAGAATGGACAGTGCTTAGTTGTTCTAAGATCTCCAGAAGCTCAACAGATCTAAGCAAAAGCCCTTGTGTGTGTATTTTTATGGGTAGGTGCTAAATTCTGCCAGCAATGTGAATTTGCATGACAACTAGGAGTCAGATGACCAAAAATTATGTCATACGTCAAGCTATCCCAGCAGTAATATTTTAGATATTTTGAGAAGGTTCGGCTAAGCATGCTCTATTCTGTCTTGGGCCTGACAACAAGAACCATTCACATCATCATCTACCTTGCTTTACTATGCGAGTTACTAGGGAATAGTATAATTATCTTAAATTCAGTCAGGAATACAGTGAAGCTTAGTTTAGATATTATTTTTCTTTCTTTGAGACTGTCCTTCAATGTTTTAAATATTTCCTGTGATTTTGAACTCTAATGTCAATGGGAATATATACTTGGTAATTTCTCATTCCTTTATTGTATATATTTAAACCTTTGATTGTGTCTGATCTTTGTAGAGATGCTTAATTTTTGAGAGTACTTGCATATATACTTGGTGACAGTGTGGGCCACTCCTAACAGCCTTGCTCTTGGTCAAACTACCATCTATATTAATATCACACAGTAAGACTGGACACCCTTTGTTAAGGGCCTTAAAGTAGCTATCAGGGTTTATGGTGGCAGTGGTAACTACCTTATAAGCCTGGGCAAAAGGGGGCATAGCTACTAAACGTGTGTGTGTCTGTGTGTGTGTGTGTGTGTGTGTGTGTGTGTGTGTGTGTGTGTGTGTGTGTGTGTGTGTGTGTGTACTACCTGGGCATGGACATGAAGCACTGGTTGAACAGAGTGAGTGTTGGAGGACTTGGCTTGGAACTCTGGCTAAGGGCTCAGCTCTATAGCTGGGTCAGTGAGGAGTGTTATTGGGGTTCTGGAAAAAGAGTAACCAGCCCCAGCCCCGGATTGACTGTGTCCCCTGTGTGGTCTTAAGGGAAATTGTGCTGGGCTGCACTTAATGCAGAGAGCTGCATCGGGGACTACTGGGTGTGTACCTGTTATCCTTCCAGTGAACATCCCCCCGCAGGTGCCAGTGGTGAGGATGGAGGCACCTTGATTACTGGCCCAGAGGTGGGATATCCACACCTCATACTGGTTGGCAGTGGTGGGTCATCAAAGTCCTCTCAATTAATCTCAATATCCAAGTGTCTGAGTGAAGACACAGACTTTGGGAAAGCTTTAAAGGATTGCCAAGGTGGGTAGGGGATGAGAGGACATACATAGTCAGTATGCTTTCTTAGATAGCGGTAGCTCTAAGGAGGACAATTCCATCTACTTGAAATTCCCTGCCATTTTTTACTAAGTTGGAAGGAGTAAAAGTAACCTTTTAAAAATGATTTGAGTGTTAAAGCTAATAGATTGCGTCTTATTAGCAGGGATGAAAGCAAGTTGGAAATGAGTAATGTTTATCATATGATCACTGCTGCAGTAGCCTAAGCTATAAGGGATGCCCTGCCAGGGACTGATCAGTTGACTATTCCAAAGCTTAAGGGCATCTTCCACATGCCCCAGCCAATGTTCTGCATGAGAGAAATGGGTCAGTAGCTACCAGCTACTGTTCTGCATGAGAGAAGTGGATAAGTAGCTAGAGCTCAAAAAACTGCAGAACTTTCTTGCCAAAGAGTGCACTCCTTTACAGGGCTTTGTTTGATCGATGGACTGCTACTGCTTCACCAAAACTGGGCAGATAAGCTCCCTGTTGGAGATCACCTTCCATTTTTTTTTTTTTTGGAAGAGGAACATAATTTCTATCTGCAACTGAAATTATTTACTTGAACATATAAAATTTTAGTTGTTGCTGCTGCTGAAAGAGTTTTATCTTACAATCATTCTTGTCTGCTGATGTCCTCTAAGGGAATAATGCAAATAACTTTTTTGTGAAAAAATGTTTCACTTTTCTGTCAAACATGAAGGCTAGGGGTAGGAATCTATGCTTTTAGGAGTGGTCATTAAAAAATGCTTTCTCTCAAATCTTATTTATCCTGTTATGGCGTTTCAGCAGCTCTCCAAAGCTTTGCTAACCACTTTATCAGGTACTGTTTTTGGCAGAGAAAAAGTTGTGTGTCTGTTTAGGAATTCCCGTGTAAAATGACATCGTTGTGTGTGGAACAAGTACTTTTAGTCAAGACATGTTATTAGGGTTTTGAACTTATGTATTTGATGGCTGTCCCCAAAGAAAATTTACCTCATATCTTAACTTCTTGTCTAGTGGTTATACGGACTCTGCCAGGCTCCGTTACCTGATTGTTACACACCTTTTGCAGTGAACAAACAGCCCGGATTCCCTGTGGGGACTCTCATCTTAACTTTCTCTCTTTCAAGAAAAAAGGTCTTTTTTTGGAATTTGATAGCTCTAACCTTAAACTGCGTGTCACGGGATTAGAGCAAGTCTTACAAACTCCTTTTTCTGCTTGACAGACATCTTTTTTGGGTTACAGATCGTCCTGGTTCCCTGTGTGGATTCCCTAGTATGTTATTAATTTTTATGGAAAAAAGTGTAATTTTGTTATATCTAAACAAGTTTCTAGAGGCTGGGGCCAGTGTGTTTTGTGCCCGTCGCTAAAACATCTTTCTTCAAAACTTAACTTTGTGGTCAGGAGCAAAGACCAACTTTTCAAGACTGTGTTGTCAGTCAGATACCTTTTGCAGTTAAGATATGAAGATGGGTCACAGTAATTTGAACATTCATTCCTTGTGCAGAAATTAGAGGAAAAATTATCTGGGGTCTTTTATCTCAATTTAGCTTTCCTTTGTCTCAGCTGTTGGTGGGTGACTCCACTGTGGCCATCTGTTTCTCCTCTGAGCGTTCATTTCTCTCAGTCCTTGCAGCTATCTTCTCAAGAACCCTCTAAGAACTACAGGGAAGGGGAAGGCTGTTCAGCTACCTTGTCTGGGTGGAGGGGAACCACTCTTCCCGGTACTGGGGAAGGGATCGGGAGAGCCACTCTTCCCGGTACTGGGGAAGGGATCGGGAGAGCCACTCTTTCCGGTACTGGGGAAGGGATCGGGAGAGCCACTCTTCCCGGTACTGGGGAAGGGATCGGGAGAGCCACTCTTCCCGGTACTGGGGAAGGGATCGGGAGAGCCACTCTTCTCGGTATTGGGGAAGGGATCGGGATAACCACTCTTCTCGGTGTTGGGGAGGGGATCTGGATATACTCCTTAGCTATTATGCTATTAGGGGAATCTTCCAGGGGAAGGGATCATTTGTCAAGCTGTTCTTTCTTGGGGGTCTTCCAAATGTGTAAATGGGAGGAAAAAGCAATACTAGTTTTTCATACAAAGATGATATAATTTGTTAATGGTGGTTTATGCTTTTCTACATCTGTTTCTCCTGTGTTGCAAGCTTTGGAGGATGTCTTACATACACCTAGTATTTGACAGACAGCCACCTACAACAAGAACGTGTGTTAAAATATACAAGTACCCCCACACATTCCATTTGCTGTTTTTCTTCTGTCAATTTGAGAATTATTCACTGCTAGCCTCTCTTCAGAGATTAAGGCAGCCCTGATTTTCTTTGATTCTGCGGGTCTCAGATAACCATAAATTTCTGTCTGAGGTGCTGATGACATGACTATTGTCACAGTAGGTATCTTGGGGTCATTAGCTACTTTCTCAGAAGCCCACTAAAAATATCATATCTGAAATCCTGCATTCTTCAGTGGATAAAGATTTTTTCTCTGTCAAGTCTCTTTGAAGGCGTGATGAAAGTGATACATTTCAAAGATTCATCTTACTTTTCTACCTTCGCACCAAAATATGGTAGGCACTTTTCTGCCAGTCAGGAAATCAAATAAGCATTCTGAGCAAGGCTTTAACATCAAGAGTCACTCCCTCAGTCTGGAGGCATACATTTTATGCCCCTTTGGCAAAAGTACTTAACCTAACAAATCTGTTATACTTCTGACCAATATTAACACCCATTAATCTAGCAATACTCTTATAAGCACTAATTTACACTCCAATTCTAAAGTAAGCTACCCATGACATCCTCAGTCAACAAATAACACAGTTTAAGGAAACATTACAATACAATATTTTACCATTCTTTTATACAGGAAATGAAGGCACATTTACCAATAAAAATGCAGAGCTTTTTACAGATACAGTTTTTGTATACCTCAAACAAGCTTTTGGATTTCTAAACCACTACCTAATTATTCATATGCTAAGAGACTTAAGCTTCTCGAAATGTCCTTGCTCATGTTTGACAAACTATTTCAACAGTAACTCAAGTAATAGTAAATTACATTACTTATCTCTACAAGGTAAAACATCCACTCTGCATTCACATATCTAACACCTTACTCTAAGACATTCACAGCATTAATTTAACACTAAGCAGATGATTTCCTGATATTTATAACTAGGGAGACGTCTCTGAAAACTACAAAATTACTCAGACGTTTTTTTCAATGGACAGCAAAATACCGCCTTACTCAGATAAAGCCAAAGCTATGTTTTTGTGCTGCTTCAAAAGACAGCCAGATCCCTTTTCAAGACAAATGGCATGTTAGTCCACCATATCTAAGAAGGCAAGTCTACACAGGTGGTGTAGACGAATAAAGCCCCGGACAGTACTGTGCTTTAAATGTACACACCCCACTCAAGGAGCTTCTCAATTTTTTTCCAGTTCTCTCCCCTGCCTGCTGACCATCAACACTCCTTTCCTACTGGACTGGAGTCCATTCATTTTATTTATTGATTGATTGATATTGGTTTACTAGGAAAGTAAAACTGGGTCACAATAGCCCATTTTCAGCACATGCCCAGAGAGAAAAACTCCATTAAACAGAGAAATAAAACTTTTTCAAAGACATTACATAAAAACAGCCAAAAATTATACATTTTAAAAATATACAGTATAGTAAGGCACAGAGATATAACAAAATGTGTTGAAGATAATGAGAAAAAGCAAAACTATATACAGTTCTGGAGAGCATCCTTTTAGCAATTCACAATAATAATAAGTAAACGTTATGTATTTAGTTTAACTATATACAGTTCTGGAGAGCATCCTTTTAGCAATTCACAACAGTAATAAGTAAATGTTATGTATTTAGTTTAACTATATACAGTTCTGGAGAGCATCCTTTTAGCAATTCACAACAGTAATAAGTAAACGTTATGTATTTAGTTTAACTATATACAGTTCTGGAGAGCATCCTTTTAGCAATTCACAACAGTAATAAGTAAACGTTATGTATTTAGTTTAACTATATACAGTTCTGGAGAGCATCCTTTTAGCAATTCACAACAGTAATAAGTAAACGTTATGTATTTAGTTTAACTATATACAGTTCTGGAGAGCATCCTTTTAGCAATTTACAACAGTAATAAGTAAACGTTATGTATTTAGTTTAACTATATACAGTTCTGGAGAGCATCCTTTTAGCAATTCACAACAGTAATAAGTAAACGTTATGTATTTAGTTTAACTATATACAGTTCTGGAGAGCATCCTTTTAGCAATTCACAACAGTAATAAGTAAACGTTATGTATTTAGTTTAACTGACACTATAAAGGGGGAGAAAGATTAACATGGATTAATATAAATGGGAGGAGGTGACAGGAAGAGGTTATTTAAACTGGTAGAGAGGGTAGGACAGCCAGGTAAAAATGAGGGAGTGGTGATGGGTAGAGAAACTGTACAGACAGGGATGGAGAAAAGTTGACAAGGCTGATGTTCGACCAGGGACCATGAACACAGCCATGAATTTGATAGGTAGTCTTTTAGAAGATGCTTGAAGAAAGGATACATTCCAGTTCTAGTAACCTGTGGAACAAAATTCCATTTTTGGCAATATAATAGCAGTAAACGTTATTTCCAATAGCTTTTTGAGGCTTGCCAGAGTCCTTTTCTTGTCTATATTACCTAAAAAATATAATACAGCAGTAGCTGTGCAATGGCCAGGGAAGAATCCATGGTGACTACGAGTTAAGAGCGGTTTTGAGATGAGATGGAGAAGCAGCTAAGCATGGATACATTTTTTCTAGGATTTTTTTCTCAAATATTTTTATTAAACATATTTATATAACAATTCATACCAAAAAAAGTAGATATAACATTTCTGAACAAATCATTCATTCAAATTGAAAACCTTGATAATTTTTATAGGATTTTTGAGAGGAGAGACCACTACAATAGTTAGAGACTTCTGTAGAGTTTATTCCCTTGTGCAGTGGGATAAGAAGAAGTTATGTACTCACCATAATGTTCCATCTTAGTAGGTAAACTTCATTTGTCAGCAACCTATGGGAATCGGACCCGAGCCGGTAGTTTTCAACAGCTTTAGATCCGAGCTCCAAGCTCCTCCCCTACCCATAATCCCCTGCCAACCCTGACTGACCTCAGATCAAGTTTGCCCAACAGCAGAAACTGCTAGAAAAATATTATTCTCAAGAAAAGTGGGTAAAACCCATGGACCTGAGTATGAATACATTCGCAAGTGAGGGGGCAGGAGGGAGGGACGGTTGCTGACAAATGAAGTTTACCTATTCAGATGGAACGTTATGGTGAGTACATAACTTCTTTATCTGAAGTAGTTAACTTCATTTGTGCAGCAACCTATGGGACAGGGTCCCCAGCTACCCAAATCTTGGGTGGCCTTCATGGAAGGATGTTCCGGAGCACTGCAGAGCCAAAGGATGCTCTCTCTCTAGAGATAATGTCCAATTTATACTGATTGATAAAGGTATGAGATAAGGCCCAAGTGGCTGCCGAACAAATATCATCCAAAGAGACTCTAGCTCTAAAAGCCGCAGAGGTAGACATAGATCAAGTAGAGTGGGCATGGACTCCCTGAGGTGTGGGCCTGCCAGAACTTTCATATGCTAGAAGGATACACTGTGAAATCCATCTAGACAGTGTAACTTTAGACACCAATTTACCAAAGTTAAATTTGGCAAAGGAGACGAACAACTGGTCGGATTTCCTATGACCAGATGTCCTGTGGATGTAGAAGCGAAGTTGTCTATGCACATCCAATGATTGTAATTTGTATTCCCCTTTGTTACGGTAATTTGGAAAAAAAGACCGGTAGGTTAATGGACTGGTTAATATTTGATTCAGAGGCAACCTTGGGAAGAAAAGAGGGACTGGTCCTGAGGTAAACTCTATCCTTGTGAAAGGTCAAGTATGGAGTTTTTACACAGAGGGCCTGTAGTTCAGAGACCCTTCGAGCCGAGGTGATAGCGACAAGAAAGGCTGTTTTCCACTACAAGAATTTAAGATCTACTGAAGCTGCAGGTTCAAACGGGGGAGCTGTCAAGGCCTGAAGCACCAGCGTTAAATCCCAAGGAGGGACTACATCCTTCACTGGAGGTCTGAGCAGAAGGGTGCCCTTCAAAAAGGTCTTACACAATTTCGTGGTGATCAAAGGGCCCAGTTCATTTCCCACGTGATAATGAGAGATAGCTGCTAGTTGAACCTGGACTTTGGAGGAGCTAGCCCCTTGATGAAACAGCCCTGACAGAAAGTCTAATACAGCGGGGCAAAGGAGCTGTGAAAGGATCCAACTTTTGGCGTTCCGCCCAAATGGAGAAACGTTTCCATTTGCTACTATAGATCTTTGTAGTAGAAGGCTTGTGCGCTGTTACTAGAATAGTTTTAACTGGAGAAGAGATACCGGGAGTCCTACCTACGAGTGGAACTGGAGCAGCCAAGCTGTGAGCTTGAGATTGTCCAGGTTCGGGACTGGGAGCTCTAGGGGGTGGGATATTAGATCTGGACGGGGATCCAGAATCCAAGGAGGATTCACCAGAGGAGACCAAAGGTAAGGGAACCAGGTTTGACGAGGCCAAAACGGGGCAATGAGGATAATCCTGCTCCCCAACTGGCTGGCTTTCTGAAGAAACTTCATCATCAGGGGAAGAGGAGGGTAAGCATAAAGAAGACCGGGAGGCCAAGCATGCACCAGTACGTCTCTCAGGGGTACCCCGGAGGGGGAAATGAGAGCGAAGTAGTCGTAACATTTTGTGTTCGAGGGAGAGGCAAAGAGATCACAACAGGATTGACCCCATTTGGCGAAAATCCGATTCGCTATCTCGGGATTCAGAGACCACTTGTATGGTAACAGGATGGTGCGACTTAGTTTGTCCGCTAGGATGTTGGACCGCCCCAGAATGTGCGTTGCTATGAGAAAGCGGTTGGTGGAGAACGTCCATTCCCACACCCTCATGGCCTCTCGACAGAGTGGGTAAGACCTAGTTTCCCCCCTGTTTGTTGATGTACCAGACAACAGACATATTGCCTGTCTGAATCGCAATCGTTCCTACAGGAAGAAGGTCCTGAAGTGCTTGCAACGCTAACAGCACTGCCCTCATCTCTAGGACGTTGATATGCAGTGAGGTCTCCGTGCCTTGGACTGTCCTGCCCGAACAATGCCCCCCCCCACCCGAGGCGGGAGGCGTCCGTGGTCAACGTGGCTAGTGGAGGGGTCATAGAGAAGGGACGGCCTTGCTGGAGGTCCGGAGATTGGAGCCACCATAGGAGGGCCCTCCTGCAAGCCCTGCTGAGGGGAACGGGATGGCTCAGAGGATACTGAAGAAAGGACCACTGGACCTGAAGGGTCCATTGTAAGACCCTCATGTTCAAACGTGCCATCGGCAATAGGTTGATTGCCGCTGCCATTGAGCCAAGAGCCCTCAGGACCAATTCCGCCGGAGGAGCTGGAGATTGTAGAATGGCCCGCACGTGTAGCCTCAGGGTTCGTAGTCGGTCTGTGGTCAAGAAAGCTAGGAGTTTGTTTGTGTCTAATCTGGCCCCTATGAAGTCTATGGTCTGAGTCGGAGTAAGAGATGACTTCTCTATGCTGATAGCGATCCCCAGCCGGGGAGTTAGATGAAGAAAGTAGTTTCTGGCTGCACAGAGTAGATGCCTTGTCGGGGCGGTCAGGAGGGAGTCGTCCAGGTACGGGAAGACCTGAATTCCCTGAAACCTCAGGTGGGCCGCTATCACTGCTAACACTTTGGTGAACACCCTGGGGGCTGTGGTGAGACCAAAGGGAAGGACCCTGAATTGGAAATGACTGACTCCTAGCCGGAAGCGGAGGAACCTCCTGGATCGCCTGTCCATCAGAATGTGGTAGTACGCATCCTTGAGGTCTATAGAGCACATCCAATCATTCTCCCGCAAAAGGGGGAGAATGGATTGAAGAGTGATGATGCGGAACTTCTCTTTGGTTACTGACAGGTTCAAGGAAGAGAGGTCGAGGATTGGTCTTAAGTCCCCCGTCTTTTTTGGGTCAAGAAAAACCTGGAGTAAAACCCGGACCCGCACTGGTCTGGGGGGACGTGTTGGATGGCTCTTTTTTCCAGCAAATGTTGGATTTTCATTGCTGCGACCTCCCTCTGATCAGGTGGAACATCGGGGAGGTATCTGGGGCTGCATGGGCAACGAGAAAAGGGAATGTGATATCCTCTGGATATAATGCGAAGCACCCAGCGGTCTGTTGTGATGGACTCCCAAACTGCTGGGTGCTTCGAGAAATGCCCCCCGACTGCCTCCAGAGTGGAGCAGTTGGGCAACCCCTCAGGGGTGTTGCGTGGGTTGGTGCGATAAGGGTTCTCTGGATCCAACATTCCGCGGGCCCCCTCTGCCTCTAGGGCGGTGTCCACCCTGCCCTCCTCTGCCGTGGAAGGGCTGGGAGTCCGGAGCGGGACGAGACTGTTGCGACTTCCGGAACCACATCTTCTTCTGACCCTTTTGGTTCTTAGAGAAGGACCTCTGGGGAGCAGAGAAGCGGACTCAGACGGCAGACAACGTCTTTCCGTCCTTTTCGCTCTGGACCAAGGTATCTCGCACGGTTTTGCCGAAAAGGGCAGAACCATCGAAAGGGGCATTAGCGAAAGATGCCTTAAAGGGTTCTGCGAAATCACAGTGCTGGAGCCAGGCCTGATGTCTCATGACGAGGCCCGCTCTGCTGGCTCTAGCTGCTCCTTCCGTGGCATGGGACAGTAGCCGCATAGAGGTGTTAGATATGGATCGTAGAGTGGCCATCCGGGTGGAGTGCAACTGCTTGTCCTCTGCTGACATGGACTCGGGGGGCGACGCAGCGTACTCTTTGATAAGGTCCCGCTGCAGTCGAAGCACATGTGCCAAGTAGTTCAGCGACCTCACAGAGAAGGTAGCCGAACTAAACACCCGCTTCCCTAGGCAGTCCATCGACCGAGACTCCTTGCTCAGGGGATGAACAGAGGGACTCTCCTGATCTAGTTCCCTCTTGGTGGCCGCTGCCACCAACAGGTCATCTACAGGGGGACCCTTACTCCAGTGGGACTTGTCAGAGGGTGGGCTAAGGATCTTGTCCAGGCACTTGGGGACTGGCTCCACAGTGTCCGGCTCCTTCCACGCCCTGGCAGTAATCAAGTCTACCAGGGGGTATGTCGGAGGGGACACCCAAGAGGTAGACGGGCCTGCTTCAAACGCCTCCAGGAACAAGGATTCGTCTGAGGTAGGCTTTGGGGCAGACCACCCCCCCCTTATTCTCAGCATCTCCATGATGTCACCAAATGGGACATCTTCGGGGGGGTGATCTTGGGGAGCCTTCCCCTTCCTCCAAATCTGTGTCCTCAGTCAAGGACTCAGGGGAGTCCAGGTGCCTCCTTTTGCACCTTCGCTTGTGAGGAACCTCCTCGGGGGGGCTGTCCGAGGAGGTTTCACCAACCACGTCTTGTTCCAATGGAACTACCTGGGACGTCAAAGCAGGCTGTCCCTGGGGCCGCGTGATGGAAGTCAGACCCAACAGAGAAGGAGTGCAGGGTGGAGCCGTGGCAAGGGCCGGGGGCCTGGATTGTCTCGACAGGGCCCTCTCCACCATGTCGAATGACGAGGGAGAGCTGCTCTCTCTGGGATCTGAAAGCAGACCCTCGCTCGGATCCGATGGACAGATCAGGGCCGGCACCGAAGCAATTGGATCCGATGGACCAGTATGCTCAGACCTGGACGGAGCCGAAGGCATACCGATACCCCCGGATCCGAAGCTCAGCCCTTGGCTCCGAGAGCTCGGATCCGAAGAAAATGGACCCGACAGAATCAAGGGAAGTGTCGGCGCCAAAGTACCCGAGACCATCGGCGCCGACACATACCCAGCTCCAAGGCTGCCAGACTCCGAAGACTCCGAACCCAGGAAATGGGACGGAGAAGGAGCTATCAGGGCAAAGAAGGGGGTCGAGCCCCCCCCCAAAGCGGGGGGAGGCAGGAGCACTCCCATCTGCAGTTGGGCCTGGAGAAATCTTCTCATCATCCGGTCCAAATCTGCATCCGTGAGACTTCTGGTCGATCTCGACGAGACCACCGAGGCGGGGCGGGAGTGTCGCCTCGATGACCTCGAAGGAGATCGGGTCTCCTCCTCCTCAGGACCCAGTGAAAAGCACGGGGACCGGATCCGAGAAGGAGGAGACCCAGAAGTTCTGGAGGGAGAAGACCACTTAGCCAGTGGGGCCAAAGCAGAGGCCTCGGCCCACCGCTTGTGGTGTTTCTCCCTCCTTTTTTCTTTCCTGGCCTCCCTCTCCTCCGGGCCTAAGGCGGGAGGCTGAGTCCCGGCCGGGGGGAGGGAAGCAGGAGTGGCAGCCGCAGCGG
Organism: Protopterus annectens; assembly: GCF_019279795.1. Lineage (NCBI taxonomy): Eukaryota > Metazoa > Chordata > Ceratodontiformes > Protopteridae > Protopterus > Protopterus annectens. The sequence goes on from NC_056748.1 coordinate 534,442,283, forward strand.
GAGCCACGGGAGGACCGGAGGTAGAAGCAGAGTCTGGGGGCAGAAGACCCGCCAGAATCAGCTTAGACCTCCGGTCCTTGAGTGCCCTGGGGTTGAACGCCACACAAATGGTACAACCAGAGGACAGGTGCTCAACCCCAAGGCACAACACACAGAGTGTGGCCATCCGCTGGGGACAGCTTATGGCCACACTCGGTGCACTTAGAAAAAATCAGCTTTGGGGCCTCAGACATAGTAACTAAAAAAGGTAACCACACACACTAGGCCCCAAACACACACACACACACAACCCTGATGGAACCATGAAGGAAGGGGGAGGTTAAATATGAAAAATATAAAGTAAACTAAGAGTGTTTAGAATTAGAAAAGGGACCTGAACACACACACACACCAAAAGTTTAAGAAAAGGGACAAAAAGGTTAAATTTTTCTCACAAAGTGATGAAAAGCCTGGAACTCTGATCAAGCTGATGAAGTAAACCGCGGCAAACTAGATCTGAGGTCAATCAGGGTTGGCAGGGGATTATGGGTAGGGGGAGGAGCTTGGAGCTCGGATCTAAAGCTGTTGAAATCTGCCAGCTCGGATCCGAGGTCGGATCCGATTCCCATAGGTTGCTGCACAAATGAAGTTAACTACTTCAGATCATATGATCTTTTACCAACAGATGGGACATAAGAATCCTGTACGGATCTGATTAAGACAGCTACCTGGTAAGATATGGCTTCTGATGCCATGTTAAGGTATTCAGGTGGGAGACTGTCAGCAAGGATGCATTCAGAAACAGAGGTGCTGTCAGGGAAGGCCTACAAATATAAAAGATGGAAGAAGCAGAAGATTAAGATGTGACAATCCAATTAATAAACAGCTGCATTGCAATGTGACTCATTCCAGGAATTAACTTTATTTGGAACAAGTTATTCTTACAGACCCCCCAGATGCACCTTTGGCTTAAATGGTTTGGACACCAGAAGCTGTACTCCATTAAGAGATTTTCTGGATTTGTACATGTTCAGTATTATATAAAACAACCTGGATGTTGAGAATAAAACAGGTCCAGTAATAGTAACGATACAAGTTACACACACTAGTGTAGCAGGAAAACAGCAGTAGCTCAATACATTCTTCCTTTGAAGTACTTAAGACTATGAATAAAACTTCAAAGTCTATTTCATACTAACAAACAGTGAATGCAGTACTCCACTGTACCAGTTAAAACATAAATAATTACTTAAGGCAGTATGCAAGAATGTGAAACACACACTAGTAAATCAAAGAAACTGCAAAGGCTACTTCATGCTAGCATAAACAATGATGGCATATGACCAACTCCCATGCTGGACACATATACCAGTCCATCCTGTGAGAACTCACGTACTGGGCATCCAACTCCACCCCTCCTCCCTTATCTGTGCTATCGTTCTATATAAGATTCTCGAAACAACATTACAGCGAATGCCGTTTCGATGACACATAAATAGTGAAATGTATAAACAGTGAAAGCTCAGGTCAGTGATTTTTTTCCTAGGGAAAAGAATCGCTTGGCCTGAACCTTGACATTGCTCTTTACCCCACTGTAGTGTGATCTCAGAGTTGGTATATTTTGTTAGGGGGAAATGCAAGGGGCACAGCCCTCCACAATGTAGCATGTAGGGGGCAAAGCCCCCCACTTTGAAATGCTTTTACTGATGTGTTTTGTGTTGTTGGTCTACCGATTTTTTCCAAAGGAAAAAAAATCGGTGACTTGGTGTTTCGTTGTTTATGCGTTTCATTATTTATGCGTTGAAACAGCATTTGCTGTAATGCTGTTTCGAGAATCTAATACAGACCTGTGCTATCACATGCCTGAGCTGCTAATCAAACTCAGGTAACCAGAGACAGTCAGGGTTTTATCCATCTACACTACCTGGGTAGACTCACCTTCTGAATTTAACACGGTGACTCAAAATATATTCATACAGCTGAAAATATGCTACAATTTTCAGCATATTTAACGTGTATTTACTTCTACAAATGCAAAGGATCTTGAGATACTAAATGGCGAATACTCCATGCTCATCACACACTTTTCTGATAAAACTAACCTCGCCTAGAAAACACAGAAAAAAAAAAATAAAGATGCATATCTCATGTGTCAACACTGAGATTAACAAATATTCAGTTGGCTATCAATAAAAATAACCCTACTCCTAGTGACCCAAAGTTTAAACTAATACATGCAAATAACTGTCACCATTTAGCAAATAAGGGTAAAAAATGAAAATATTTTACTATCCTTTCCGGTCACAAAAATTGCGGTCATACACTTTAAAATCACTTGCTTTCATACCCTCCACCAAAGAGCACTCTTCTTCAAAAAATGACATCATCACTGGTATACGAGCAGTGTCAAATGACCTTTGGTGCAGAAGGTTACAGGTTCTATTCCCACACTAGGTAGATGGATTGCTGCTACTGTAGTGCAGCACAAGGGAGGTGTGTTGTTCACTGGATAAGACATTAAACTGAGGTCCCACATGCCTGAGTTGATGGCAGCTCAGGGGGATGTAAAAGATCTCATGGCTCCTACAGAAAAGAGTTCTCCAAAGCTCTAGTCAAATTTCTCCTAGTAGTGCAAAATCCTACCTCGGGTCGCTGCTGAAAAGGGGCCACTAGCCTTATGGGACTAACCCAATCAATAAAAGATAAATAAATAAAAAGGAAAAAGAAAACTATACAATTGTCTTCCATCCCACATCCGTAAAATCATCTTTCTTCCCTTACTTAATATCCATTTTATGGACCTCTGCTACTGTTAACAGCTTTAACAAAAATCACCGTTTTCCTTTCCTTTCCTCTCTTTAAATACTTTTAGCACTTAACTTGAATAATTGTGTGTCAAATAATATAAATTCCTTAAGCACACGCTCAAGTGCATGTGTATGCTATACGTATGTATGCACATAAATGTGTACCTAATCATATATGTCATACAGTCTGCGCACATATATAATCTAAGAACTTAATGTGCCTACGCTGCATATTATCTTTGCATCAGATGAAATGAATAGGTCATCTATTACATCATAAAAGACACCATAATTCTCCTATCATCTTTACCAAATTGCTACTAGGTTTAACTATACTAGCTCTTCCAAATGTAAAGAATATTTAACAATGTACAAACTTGTAATTTCTCCCACTGGCCCAGGCTGTTACTGAAAAGGGTCTTTAGACTCATTAACTCATCTGCTTATCAAATGGATAAATATGCATATGCACAGATACAAACATTCATCTTTACATTTTTGGGGGCACAACAGTTATTAACATGCTGTCACACAAAGCACAGTTCTCCAGTTCATTTTTTGGCTGCAAATCTTTTAAGTAGAACATACATATCCTTTTTATTGTCCACTTTCTCCTCCCACAAACCAAAAACAAATGTTAACTGCCAATCTTACAAATAACCCATACACATGCATTTTGTGTGGGAGTCCTGTGATGGGCATGACAACCCAACCTGGATTAGTATATGTCTATCTTGCACTGCACGGAGTACTGGGGTTGGGTACATTGCAGCTCTGAAATGGATTCAATTATAACTGGAAAATGAACTACTTTGCATTATGCAAATCTAATTATAAAGAAACCTGGTCCATTACAACTTTCAAATATCACTATATACCACTAAACACCTACTTAACTAACAGAAAGTATAAAATAACATTGTAAATTAAAACTAAATAAACATTACAAACTAAACAGGATAGCAAAAGATGAAAAAACTGTTATTCAAATATCATTCATTTTAATTGGATCAACTGAGCTAAGGGAGTCATTATTAGACTCGTACTTAGTCACATGGCCACGGGTGGTGGGAAACAAAATATGACAGTAAAACAGTTTTAGGTCCTACTTAATGCAGGCAAAAGAAAGCCATATGTCTAGCCTGCCACATATGTTGTTTATCTAGTCTAATTATCATAGTAGTCTTTTAAATGAACTCTTATCATAAGTTCATAGGTGTGTACTAGGCTAATGGCCCTGGAGCCTTTACAAGCCTAGGCCAGATACAATTGCCCAGGTACCGTGCCATCCAATGTTAGCTCACAGTGCCCCTATCCAATAGGCCAACTGGAATGGATCCCTGGAGTAAAATTTCTGTTACCCATCCACTCGTCAACATTTCTCTTGAAGAGGGCCAGTGAGATGCTCTGCTTGACATGAATGGGAAGCTTATTCCACAGTATGGGCAGTCTTTGGGAGATAAACCTATCCCTCCAGCATGTTCTGTTAATTGTCGGAATGAGGTTGTGATCTCTGGAGCATGTGGCACGGGGGGACTGGGATTTCTTTAGGTTTAGCATTTCAAGTAGGGCTGGGTCAGACATGGCTTTGTAAGTCAAGCAGAGATCACCTCTAAGCAGACGATAAGAGACCGAGAACAGCTGAAGTTTCTTGAGTCTGTCCATGTAGGACATGTGTTTAAGGCCTAGGATCCTTTTTGTGAGGTACTTTTGTGGCCTCTCCAGCTGTTGTAGGCATCTGGTCAGGTACATGCCAAATGGGGCGTTATATTCAATGACTGGTCTAATGAGGGATGAGCAGAGAGGGATGATGACCGCTTTCTTCCTGGATGTGAAACCTTTGGTTATAAGATGTGGCACGTAGAAGGACTTTCTTACCACAGTGGCAATGTGGTGGTCAAAAGTGAGGTGGCTGTCGACCTGGGTGCCCAGATCTCTTATGGCCTCTTCAGTGTTCAGTGGGCTCCCATCAACATGGTAATTCGTGGGAACTGAGTTTTCTTCCAAAGGGGATGAGAACGCATTTTTTGGCATTAAGCTTCAGGCCATGGTTCTGACACCAGTCACTGGGGTCTCAGAGAGGCCTTTTTGTAGGATGTCTGCATCACTCGGGGGAGTTGATAATGACTCCTAGCTTGCAGTCATCAGCAAACTTGGTTAGCCAAAGTCCTTCTGTGTTGGCCTGGACGTCTGAGAAGTAGATGCCAAAAGTACAGTTGTGTACACTTACCATAAAATGTAGATGTTAGAGTGTATTCACTGTTGCAGTCATTACATTTGGGTAATCTGCTGGCACCATCAAAAGCCGGTGCCTGCTCAGCAGCTCCAGACCCATCCAAAGGAGAGACATCCGCGGGTTCAATACTTGCAGAATCTCGTGGCATACCGGACTCCGAATGGGTCTCAGTAGAGGCCTGCGACTCAAAAGTAGCGAGTATCAGAAGCTGCAAAAGCACCTCACTGAGTTTCGGTGAACCGGCGACTGGCTTAGGAGAAGCTTCATCATCGGTTTTGGACCTCGACTGTCTGTCTTTTTCCTTGCGTTTTTTGTGAACTCCGGTAGTCGGACTGCTAATCGACGACATTTCAGGGTAGTTAAATCTTGAACCAAAATATTTAGAAGCAAAAATATTCCGATGCTTAATAGTGCATTGGTTAAATTTAGCACAAAACAGACAGCCAGGCACGTTGTGATCTGGGCCTAAGCAAATACAGTACAAATGAAAATCCTTATGAGGTATTTGCTTCCCACAAGTAATGCAATTATTAGCTTTTACTGACATCAGTAAGGAGCAAGAAAAAGTTTCCCCAACGGGGTACTTAGCTTTAGTTTGAAGACTTCGGTTCTGAAACTCGAAAATGAAAATTTCAGGAGTCAGCTGACTGGCACTTGCGAACTGCTTCGGGCACCGCTCGGCAAGAAAGCCTGATTAAAATATCGTCAGCTGCATGTTTTATACCCCTGATGACCTGACGTCATGGAAGAGGAGACAGCAACCGACAAAGGACCCAAGACTTTGTTATTCAGGCCGACTGAGAGCAACCTGCCATCAGATTATCCAAATGTAATGACTGCAACAATGAAACATGAAGAACATCAGGAGAGGGCCCAGGACCGAGCCTTGTGGGACTCCAATGGTGACTGGTCGACAGTTTGACTTGGAATCCACAACTTTCACTCTGTGGGTCCTGTCTGTGAGCCAATTTGCAACCCACGTAGTCATGTAAGGCTTGATGCCTAGTTTGGTGAGTTTATCAATGATACCTGAATGAGGAATGGTAACAAAGGCCTTGGCCAGGTCGAGGTAGGCTGTATGCACTGCCTTACCCTCATCCACAGCCTTGGTGACTGCCTCGAAATGTCCAACCAGGTTCATCAGGCAGGATCTCCCCTTGACAAAGTCAAACTGTGTGGGGTCAAGAGTTTGGCGATTACCTCCACATTTTAAGCAGGTCCATGATGATGCGCTCCATAGCTTTGCATACCAGACTCATCAGGCTAATGGGGCGATAGTTCCCAGGGTCTGTAGTTGCTCCCCCTTTATGGAGCGGGATGACTGTACAGTCCGCCATTCGTTAGGGACATAGCTTGAGGCAAGGCTGTGACTGAACAGGGCACACAGATGTGGTGCCAGTTCGTTTTGTAGCTCATGTAGGACGCAGCCAGGGATATCATCAGGTCCCATGGACGCTGTATTCTTGGCTTTGGACGATGCAGCTTTTACCTGTGCCACAAAAATGGTGGGTACCAGGCTTTCTTCTGGTATTGTGATAGGGCCTTTGGGGGGGGGGTAAAGTTGGCACTGAATCTGTCGGCCAGTATGTTGGCTATATCTGTTGGCTCAGTATTGGTGTCATTGTGCAATAACTCAGAGCAAATCCGGGTATTGCCTTTGACGTTTTTCATATAGCTGTAGAAGGCTTTGTGGTTATTTTTGGTGTCAGCTGCAATTCTGCCTGCATAGCTGGCTTTAGAAGATTTGATAAGGGATCTCAGCGTTTTGTTGAGACTGATAAGGGAGGTTTTCCAGTCTTGTGACTTCATTTTTTTCTGCAACAGTTTCTTCCTTCTGTTGTAGTGATTACTGATGGCTGGGGACCACCAGACTGGCTTCCTTTTTTTGGAGGAGAGCGTCTTAGTTCCATTTGGTATGACAAGGTCCATGCATTTGTGTACATGCTCGTACAGTGCACTGGTGTACGATTCATCAGTCATGCAGCTATTTTCCATTGGCATGGGTGCCGAGAAGTTAGGCACCTCGGCTTTAGAGAAGTTTTTCAGGGTGGTCACCTTAGCGGGGGGTGTAGGTGAGATGGTGGTTTCCATGGTGATCAGTCTGTGGTCAGATTTAACCAGTGAGGAATTGACTATAGGTGTGTAGCAACGGTCTCCCACGTTGGTGATAACCAAGTTGAGGATGTTGCTTCCTCTAGTGGGGGTCAGAATGAGCTGGTCCAGGGCAGTGGAATTGATAAATTCCAGAAAGTGTTGGGCCTGTACATTGGTACTTGAATAGTTTTCCCAGTTGATGGAAGGGTGGTTGAAGTCACCCAGTATGAGAGTACTGGGTTGGACCTCAATAGATTCCAGGGGGCTTAGGAACATGGAGTGAGTCTAGAGACATGTTTGGGGTTCTGTAGCAGGCTATGACTTGTATCACCGTCTTACCCAGTGTTAGCTGTACCTGAAGTATCTCGGATGCATTGTGCTGGTCTACCAGTCTAGAGGTGTGAGTATCCTTTAAGAATATGGAGACACCACCACCTTTGGAGCTTCCAGCTGTATTCTGGGGCAGAAAGGTATGAAATGAGTTGTAGCCTGGGAGCGCAGGGGTGCTTTCTGCCTCTCTAAACCAGGTTAATGACCCTTTCCTTCTAGGTCCTACAGGACAATATAAAGCCTCATTCGTGTTTGTAGAGAGGGTGGACTACATCCCTGTCCCTGGAGTAAATTCATTTGGCAGTACAATCCAACATTTGGACTTTTTTACTGCTACTTCACACTATTTCTCATAATTCAGTCCTGCTGTCATAACTACTCCCAGAACATTTTTCTGGGTGCTGAATGAACTTTTGTCCCAACATATATTCGATCATAAGGCTGTACTCCCTCAGCGCACATAACTTGCCTTTATCTGGATTAAATCAAAGCTGACATATGTTACTCCATGCTACTAGTCTACTGGGATCCCTCATTACAGTTTCCATCCTCACCACACACATCCAGTTTTCTTCATTCACGGGCATTTTATATGTATACCATTCCCAGTGTAATTTATGGCAACTGAACAATGAATAATACAGAAAGTACAGTTGTGTACACTTACCATAAATGTAGATGTTTGAGTGTATTCACTGTTGCACTCATTACATTTGGGCAATCTGCTGACAGGTTGCCCTTAGTTGGCCTGATTAACAAACTCTTGGGTCCTGCGTCAGTTGCTGTCCCTTCTTCCAGGACGTCAGGGGTATAAAACATGCAGCCGACGCCATTACATCAGTTTTTCTTGCCCCAGATTGCCAGATGCCCCCCAAATGGGGAGCAATATATATATATATATACATATACATATATATATATATATATATATATATATATATATATATATATATATATATATATATATATATATATATATATACATATATATATATATATATATATATATATAATTAAAAATAAACACAAAAAATATACCTCCAAACAACAGCAAATACATCAAAAAGGCTTTTAAGCATAGTAAAAGAAAGTAGAGGTAAGAGGAAAACAGGGGGCTGGAGGGAGTGTAACCAGGACTGCAACAGTGAATACACTCGAACATCTACATTTATGCTAAGTGTACACAACTGTACTATGTTCTTCGTGTTTCACTTCTGCAGTCATTACATTTGGGTAGAATCCCAAAGCTATGGTTGGGAGTATGGACTTATACAGCATTAGGACCAGCTACAAGACCCTGCAGGACAGCAGTGGCAAAGCCAGCTCTGGATTTAGAGAAGAAAGGTAAATGGTAATTGTTTGGTGAACATATGAACTGAGCTCCAGGTAGCAGCTTCTAGAATGTCTCTGGTAGGAACACCTCTGAGAAAGGCTGTAGAAGTAGATGCAGCCCTGGGGGATAGTTTTACCATGGTGCATATAGCAGAAATGAATGCAATGGCTTATCCATTTGGAAATAGTCTGCTTTGAAATAGCTTTTCCCTCTGCCCCTGCAGCAAATGCCACCAGTAGTTCTGATTTTCTTAGAGATTTTGTCCAGTTTAAGTAAAATCTAAGTTGTCTGTGTACATCCAATGAATGCAGAATCCGCTCCCCCTTGTTCTGTTGTTTGGGAAAGAAAGTTGGCAAATGAATGGTCTGATTAAGAGCCAACTGGATACCACCTTTGGCATGAAGGATGGATTGGTCCTGAGAGACACCCTGTCCGTATGAAAAATAATGAAAGGCTCCACTGCTATAAGAGCCTGTAATTCAGAAATCCTTATAGCTGAAGTGACTGTTAAAAGGAAAGCTGTTTTCCAGGAGAGAAATTTTAAGCCTGCAGTAGCAGCTGGCTCGAAAGGAGGGAGAACGAGTTTTTCCAATACAAAATTGAGGTCCCAGGCAGGGGGTGGAGCTCTCCTTGGTGGTCTTAAGTTTTTGGCCCCTCTGAGATGCTGCTTTAGCAGAGGATGAGGAGGAGGGGAGGTTCTGTTTTGTAATGAGCTGAAATGGCTGAGGCGTGGATTTTTATGGATGAAAAGGACAGGCCCTTGTGAAGCATCTCAGTTAAGTATTGCAAAATCTGAGGAATGTTGGGCACTGCTGTGCTTATTCCTTGAGATTGATTCCAGGCACAGAACCTTTTCCATTTGTCAGCATAAGACTTTCTAGTACTAGGCCTTCTCGCCTCCAAAATGACAACCATCACAGGTTTGCTGAGGGATGCTAAGGGTGAATTTATGTGATTAGCCACACTGCAAGATTCAAAGTTTGGAGCGGAGTGTGCAGAATTTGGTTGTTCTGCTGAGACAGTAAGTAAGGTGTCTGAGGCAGGTGCCACGGTGGAAGGTGTGACACATTGCGCAGGAGTCAGTACCAGTGTTGGCGAGGCCAGTCTGGAGCAATCAGAATCATTTTTGGTTTGTCCTGTTTGACTTTTAGTAGAACTTTGGAAAGCAGAGGCAGAGGGGGAAAGGCATAAACTGATAGGTTTTTCCAGCTGAATGACAGAGCATCCACTTTCCAGGCTTTTGTTCTTGTGCGGAATTTGTCCAACTGATAGCTCTGGGGTAAGGCAAAAAGATCTATGTCTGGACTCCCATTTGCGTGTCAACATGTTGAAAATCCGTGGTTCCAGTTTCTATTTGTGTGGGTCCATGAGATTTCTGCTTAGTTCGTCTGCCAGAGTACTCAGCTTTCCTGGCAGGAAGTGAGCTTGTAGTTGTATTTGGTAGGTCAAGGCAGTGTTCCACAATGCCATGGCTAGTCTGCAAAGGGGGTAGGAATGTGTACCGCCCTGCTTGTTTATGTACCACATAACTGTGGCGTAGTCTGTCTTTATCATTAATTGTCCTGGATGAAGGTAGTTTTTGAAGACTGTCTGTGCATTCTGTACAGCTAGCATCTCTTTCTGATTGATATGAAGGTGCATTTGATTTGGGCTCCATTTGCCCTGAATGCACTTCCCTGCCAGATGAGCCCCCCAAGCATAGTCTGATGCGTCTGTTAGGATTTGGGCAGCAGGGGGTGGAGTGAATGGCAGTCCCTTGTTTTGGTGGCAGGCCTCTGCCCACCATAGGAACTCTAGTTACAGGCAAGGTATGATAGGAATCATTGTTTCCAGGCTGTGACAATGTTGACTCCATAAACTTTTTAAGTACCACTGAAGTTTCCTCATATGCAGTCTTGCATATGGAATTAGAAGAATGCAGGAGGCCATGAACCCCAAGGCTTGCAGAATTTGTCTTGCAGATAGCAGGGTTTTTGTGGCCACCTGTTTGAAGTAAGTTACCAAATGAATTTGCTTTTCTGGTGTAAGGTAAGCCATCTGGGCAGTTGTATTCAAGCTTGCACCCAGGAATGTAATTTTTTGAGAGGGTACCAGCTGTGATTTATTTTCGTTTATGGTGTACCCTAGGCAAGTTAGAACCCTTTTTACAAACGCCAGATGTTTTAGAAGAATGTCGGTTTTCTGCCTGAATTAGACAATCGTCCAGGTATGGATATATCTGAATATTTCTTTGTCTGCAAAATGCAATTACTGGAGCCAGGCACTTTGTGAAGACCCTGGGCGCAGTAGATAAGCCAAACGGCAGTGCAGAGAACTGGTAATGCAAGTAGCCTGCTTTGAAGCTGAGGTATCTTCTGCAAGATTCCCTGATTGGGATATGCAGGTAAGCCTCTTTTAAGTCCAGAGTTACCAACCAGGCATCTTTGCCTAGCATAGGAAATAACTGTTGAAGAGTCAGCATCTTGAATTTTGGAATGTCCTGAAATGTGTTTAGAGTAGATAAGTTCAGAATTGGACGCCATGATTTGTCTTTTCTGGGTACCAGGAAAAATCTTGAATAGAAACCTTGTCCCTTTTTTTCTTCTAGTACTGACTGAATAGCCCCCATGTTCATGAAAGCCAGTACTTGTTTCTGGGCCTCTGGCGCACCGATTTGGGGGCAGGTCTGGCCATCCGTTTGGGATTGGCAATGTGTGGAAATGAAATCTGTATCCCTGGGATACTATATTTAAAACCCATTTGTCCTGGGTTATAAGTTGCCAGTTTCTTACATGAAGTGCCAGTTTCCCCCCCCCCCAAAGGGGTTGCTAAGAGGTAAGTGCTTGGTAATTGTAGAGGGAAGTCATTGAGACTGTTTACCATAGGTAGATGCCTTGTTGTTTCCAGATTTGGAGGTGGAGGCACCCCATTGCTTTGTTCTAAAAGTCCCTTGTGACTGAAACCTGGAGCCTTTGGAACGTCTGGGTTTGGCTTGAGTGGCTCTCGAAGAAACTGGAAAGGACCAGTTCTTAGTAGGCCAATGCCTACTAAATCTTGGAGGTTGCACTTGTAAGAAATCTTTCACAGTTTGCATAGATTTAGCTTTGTCTTTGATCTTTTTTAACTTCTTCAGCCTTATTAAAGAGACTGTCCTGTTGCAAAGGAGCATCCAACAATTTTGCTTTGACATGCTCAGGCAGAGTTTGCTCTCTGAGCCAAGCATGCCTTCTTAACACAAGGCCCAGTTACTGCAGCCCTGCAAGAGGCCTCCAAAGAATCAAAACCACATTGCAAAGTATGTTTTCCAACTTATTCAGCTGAATGCAATAAATCCTATAAATCTTTCTTTTCCACACAGTCAGAAATTATCATTTTCTGTTTAAGCAGTCCCATGATATGCTGTTGATATTTAAGCATATGAAATTGACAGTTTAAAGCCCTGATTGCCACGGTTGCAGAAGTGTAAACCTTCTTACCCCATCTATCCAGCTCCCTGGAATCTCTATCAGAAGGGGTAGGATTTTTAGCAGTAGAGGCCTTAATGTCCTTGGGACCCTGAGAAATGGTTTCAGGATCTGCAATAGGATTTTTGAAAAGGAATTTGTGGGAGTCAGGAACCCTGTAGTATCTGTCTGGCTTACAAGGAGCCGGAGGCAGAGAATCAGGAGCCATACTTGATTCTGAAAAAACATCAACAACAATGTCTAGAACAGGAGATATAGCCAAAGGCCTATGCTGAGGAAGAAGAAGAAAATCCCTTAGTCTCTTTTTAGATTTAGAGAAATCCTGACTTTCCCAGTGGAAAAGTTCCCTTAAGGTATGTAAAGTCTCCCCAAAAGAAAAATCCTCAGGTGGTGAAGCAGAAGGAATGGAATCTTCTGCATCAGAGTCCTCATAAGTAGGTACAGACAAATCCTGTTCATTAGAAGAGTCAGAAGAAATAGAATCCTGTTCAGAAGATTCATAATCAATGTCTTGCTTAGGCCTCTTAGAAGGAGGGGGTTGGCTACCCCTGATCAGAGTAATTAAATCTTCAGCCATTTTGATAATTTGTTTTTAGGCATAGGGGCCTGCACATGTGGCCCAGGTGTCGTTTTTTGACATAGATTTAGATTTTGGCCTTAGTTTTGAAGATAGCGTCGGTCTAGCATACAAATCTGTAGGCCTGAAAACACCTTCAGAAGCCGGTGCCTGCACAGCGGCTCCGGACACATCTAAGGTAGAGACATCCGCGGGTTCCATAACTGAAGCATCTCGTGGCACACCAGACTCCGAATGGGTCTCAGTAGAGGCCTGCAAATCAGAAATGGTGGGTATCAGGGGCTGCAAAAGCGCCTCACTGAGTACCGGCGAACTGGCTACTGGCTTAGGAGAAGCGTTGTCAGTTTTGGACCGCGACGGTCTCTCTCTCTCTTTTTCTTTGCGTTTTTTAGTTATTCCTGTAGTCAGATTGCTAACCGACGACATTTCTGGATAATTAAATCATGAGCCAAAATATTTAGAATCAAAAATATACCGACGTTTAATAGTGCGTTGATTAAATTTAGCACAAAACCGACAGCAAGGTACGTTGTGGTCAGGGCCTAGGCAAGGAATACAGTACAAATGAAAATCCTTATGAGGCATTTGCTTCCCACAAGTAATGCAATTATTAACTTTTACTGACATTGGTAAGGAGCAAGCAAAAGTTTCCCCAATGGGGTACTTAGCTTTTAGTTGAAGACTTCGGTTCTGAAACTCAAAAACTAAAATTTCAGGAGTTGGCCGACCGGCACTTGCGAACTGCTTCTGCTTCGGGCACCGTGCGGCAAGAAAGACTGATGTAATGGCATCGGCTGCATGTTTTATCCCCCTGATGACCTGACATCATGGAAGAAGGGACAGCAACCGACGCAGGACCCAAGACTTTGTTAATCAGGCTGACTGAGGGCAACCTGCCAGCAGATTACCCAAATGTAATGACTGCAACAGTGAAACACGAAGAACATCTAAGAACAGACCCCATGTGATGCATCATCTTCTACAACCACACACAAACACTGCATCCTATGCTCCAGCCAATTTTTCCAGACTACCTTAACCTTCTAACACAGCTATCCTTAATTTTTTAAGAGCATGATGTCCAGGTAGTCTATAGCATTGAACTCTGTCCACTTTACATGACACCCAGTTATTTGACAGGCTTTCTTCACTGTAAGCTCATGCAGACTAACATTACTGAGGTTACTTTATCTAAAATGCAAATTAGTCTTTCCTCCAAAATATATTCTGTCTTACTAACAATACCAACTCTGGCACAGTTAGAAGGAATCCTCCCAAAGTGAGCTCTCCAGGAGTGCTTGTGTGGTTGGGAGCGAAGTTAGTCACCTCAAGATTGGCACCCACCCAAGGTTTCCAGTTATTAGAAAGCAGGAAGTGACACTTGTAGACTGGGTTCAATAATATTCTACTAACAGGAATTTTACTGTGCTGTGTTTCTAACAATTTCCTCATATTTGAATGACATTTATAACAACTTTGGGTACATACAGCAACACCAAAATCCCAAGGATCCCCCTAACAACAACACCACCACAAAAATGAAAACAGGTTTAGCGGTAAATCCCCTGTCAACTCAGCCACAATCTTGTCAGTATGATGGGGAAAATAAACAATGTTTTGTGACCAAATGTAAGGGAGAAACCTTAATGACTTGGAGAAATTATTATGTCTTCTACATGGCACTTGTTGCCTGAGAAAGTCAGGGATACAAAAAGTTGTGAACTGTTTTATACATCTGATAAAATGTAATTTATTTAAAACAGCTCAATGTGATTTCTTTAACAAGCTTGGAGTAGTACGAGAGTCTTTCATGATCTACAAGCCAAGATTATTACAATCCTCTGCCCTCAATTGGAAATTCTGAAAAATTACGTATTACTTTCATGTCTAAACTAAAAGACTATAGCTACATTTTTTGTTCTTTTCTAAAGTCTTCTTTCTTCCTTTCTTTCTGTATGTTTTGGCTTCACCTTTCTTTGATCTGCAGTCCACTGCCAACATAGTTTTCAGCTGGTAACTTTTTTAGGTTATACTCCTGTTGATACTAAATGTTTACATTATTACAATATAATATTTATTGTATACTGTAAGCTAATGTTGTATAAATTTGTGCATACCAGTTGCCTAGTACAAGTGCTGGCACTGTTGTGTACTTTTGACTCCTTGGCCACGGCCGTGCCTAATAAGAGTCTTCAGGACCAAAGTACCAACCCAGTTACCATACATATGGGAAATGAAAAATAAATAAGAGTATACATACAAAAATAAATAAATTAAAATGAGTGAATGAATGAATGAATGAATGAATGAATGAATGAGACACTTATATCCATTACTTGTTTTGACAACTAGTGTAATATCAACTTCAAAATGCAGCAGATATAAGTAGTTACAGGAAAGATGTCTTCTTTCCCCTACTTGTCTTACATTTGGCTTCTTTAGCAAGAAAGGACTCTCAAAATCCAGGGCTACAACTGGTGTGAAAAACAACCGAGAATAGCTTTGTTTACAAATGGCTTTATATTGAATTTGACAGACCCACAGCAGCACGTCCTGTTGCAGTCGAATAGTGTGAAATAGTTTCAGACATTTTCTAGATACAACATAGTTTTCAGCTGGTAACTTTTTTAGGTTATACTCCTGTTGATACTAAATGTTTACATTATTACAATATAATATTTATTGTATACTGTAAGCTAATGTTGTATAAATTTGTGCATACCAGTTGCCTAGTACAAGTGCTGGCTCTACAACAAAAGGAGGAAGCTACTACAAGATAGAGCAAAATCCTTGAAAGGTAAGACACCCTTGATCATTATAAGTAAAAAACTAAGAGCTCTCATAAAATCATCCAAGGCAAATTTTGAGAGAAAAATCGCCAAGGACTCTAAAGAGAATCATAAGGCCTTCTTTAGCTATGTTAGAAACCTAGGAGGAAACTCCCAGATATGCTCAGAATTAGTTCAAAATGATGTGAAAATTACTGAACCTACACACATTGCCAACATACTGGCTGACAGGTTCAGTGCAAACTTCCCCTCCCCAAAGGAGAGATATCTATTCCAGAGGATTGTAGCCCCCAAACATCTCCAACGCCCAGGTGAGAACTGCCTCACTAAGGCAAAAACACAGCATCCATGGGACGGATGGTGTCCCGGCTGTGTGCTTCACTTAACTCAACGAGGAATTAAACCCACAGTTAGAACAGCTGTTTAATCTTAGCCTCACCTCAGGATACGTACCCAAGGAGTGGCGCACAGCGACTGTGGTCCCACTTCATAAGTGCGGTGCCTCTACAGACCCTGGAAATTACCGCCCCATTAGCTTGACAAGCCTTATCTGCAAAGCCATGGAGAGGATCATAATGGAACTCATAAATAAAGACATAGGGAACTTGCAGACTTTGGATCCAACCCAGTTTGGCTTTGTCAAAGGCAGATCCTGCCTCTTAAACTTGGTTGACTTTTTCGAGACAGTCACCAAGGCCATTGATGAGGAAAGGCAGTCCATACAGCCTACCTCGACCTGGCAAAGGCCTTCAACACAATACCCCACTCAGGTATCATCGAAAAACTCATCAGCTTGAATGTAAACCCATACATCACAAGATGGGTTGCAAACTGGCTAAGTGACAGAACCCACAGGGTCAGAGTTGCTGGAGCCATGTCAGACTCAAAGCCTGTCACAAGTGGTGTCCCACAGGGCTCAGTCCTGAGTCCACTCTTGTTCGGCATCTACTTTTCTGAAGTACAAGCAAACACAGGAGGGTTATGGCTGACAAAGTTTGCAGATGACTGCAAACTGGCCATAGTCGAAAACACATCTGACACAGATATCCTCCAGAAGGGCCTCACAGAAACGGATAACTGGTGCCAGAGCCATGGCCTGAAGTTAAACGCCAAAAATGCATAGTCATACCCTTCGGGAAAAACAAGGTTACCCCTAGCTACCATATAGGTGGCAATCCACTGAGCACAGAAAAAGTCATCAGAGATCTGGGGACCCAGGTTGACAGTAGCCTTCGCTTGACACTCATGTTGCTAAAGTAGTTAGGAAAACCTTCTATATCACCCACCTGATCATGAAGGGATTCACATCTAGATCAAGGGAGGTCATCGTCCCCTGTACTCATCACTCATTAGACCTATGATTGAGTACAATGCCCGTTCGAATGTATCTGACCAGACACCTGCTGCAGCTTGAAAGGCCCCAAAAGTTCCTCACCAAAAGGATAAAGGGTCTCAAAATATGTCTTATGCTGCCCGACTGAAAGAACTCCAGCTCTATTCAGTCTCATACCGCTTGCTCAGAGGTGACCTGTGCCTGACATATAAGGCCATGTCAAACCCAGATTTGATGAATATGCTTCACCTCAAAAATCTAGATCCCTCAGAACCACAAGGGCGGGAGACTTAAACCTTGACACGGTTATAAATAGAACGTGCTGGAGGGACAGATTCATCACCCAGAGACTCCCTATGCTGTGGAACAAAATCCCGGTACATGTGAGGCAGAGCACCTCTCTGGCCTTGTTCAAGAGGAATCTTGACCAATGGATGGGAGATTGCAGATATACCCCAGGGATTACTTCAGTGTCACTGCTTGACAGAGGCACAGCAAAATGATAGGCATAGTTTTTATTCAAACTAAAGGGGTGGCGAAAGCCACATAACTATGGGCTAGGCTTATAAATGCCCTTGGGCAGATAGCCTAGTATGAACCTATGAACCTATGAACAAAAGAAATTAAGATAAAATGAAGGCAACAGAGGTAAATGTGTATAAACATGAGTCCATTTAACAGTATCCACAAGCACAGAACAGAGCAGAATGACATAACATAATTAAATACTTGGGATATGGGTTAAATAGTGTCTGTCATGTTAGTGACAAACATATGGAAGATTAGCAGAAAGTAATTAAAAAATATAAGGCTGAATCGTTATGATCACAGATTTGGATAGTAAGATAAAGACAGTGATAACCTTTATAGTTCTTTTGGTTATATGTGCAGGCTAGGCATATTTTTATCACCCATATGATAATTTGTGGATAACTATAAGGAACTGAAGTTTACCTAGTAGCTGAAAAGGGCAAAGGTTAAATGCGATAAGCAGATTCTCTTTATGGAGCTAGGAGATTATAAATACCACATTTGAAGGGATATTTTAAGGCCACCAAGAGATTCTATCAATACAGACGTACAATAGTAAGAGTGCACAACTAAAACACGAGGTAGACTGAAGTAACTGGAGGAAATAGGCTAAAGAACCATGGTACTAGGACCAAGTACATAGGGATGGTTAATAATAGAGTGGAAGGAAGCCAAGCAAGTATATGACTGACAGAGTACAGACAATTGCGGAAGAGAGGAGTAAGTGACAGACCAGTCCTGGTGGAGTTTCCAGTGTAGCCAAAACAGATGAATTTATAAAAAGTAAGAAAATGATAAATAAACAGGACATATACAATTTTGCATAACTACAAAAAAACAAAGTAATAGACAAGACTAGAATATGAGAATAAGTAAATGATGAAAGAAGAATTAGAAGAAATTTGTAAGGCATCCAAGTATGTGACAAACAGTTTAGGATATCTTCATGTAAATGTTTGGACAGGTATTCTTATACATTGAACACTTCAAAAGACCTTTCCCAAGTGTAATGTATGCACTGGAGATGTGATGGGGAAGGGAAAAGAAAATGAGAACATACATCTTCGGAAGTACTAATGAAGGAGATTATGCTCTCAAGCTGGTGGTTAGTACCAAGAAATCGTAAGGCTTTATTAAGTTAAATTTTTTTTTCTCTAAAGAGAATCATAGGGCCTTCTTTAGCTATGTTAGAAACCTAGGAGGAAACTCCCAGATATGCTCAGAATTAGTTCAAAATGATGTGAAAATTACTGAACCTACACACATTGCCAACATACTGGCTGACAGGTTCAGTGCAAACTCCCAAAAGGAGAGATATCTATTCCAGAGGATTGTAGCCCCCCAAACATCTCCAACGCCCAGGTGAGAACTGCCCTCACTAAGGCAAAAAACACAGCATCCATGGGACCGGATGGTGTCCCCGGCTGTGTGCTTCACTTAACTCAACGAGGAATTAAACCCACAGTTAGGACAGCTGTTTAATCTTAGCCTCACCTCAGGATACGCCAAGGAGTGGCGACGCGACTGTGGTCCCACTTCATAAGGGCGGTGCCTCCACAGACCCCAGAAATTACCGCCCCATTAGCTTGACAAGCCTTATCTGCAAAGCCATGGAGAGGATCATAATGGAACTCATAAATAAAGACATAGGGAACTTGCAGACTTTGGATCCAACCCAGTTTGGCTTTGTCAAAGGCAGATCCTGCCTCTTAAACTTGGTTGACTTTTTCGAGACAGTCACCAAGGCCATTGATGAGGAAAGGCAGTCCATACAGCCTACCTCGACCTGGCAAAGGCCTTCGACACAATACCCCACTCAGGTATCATCGAAAAACTCATCAGCTTGAATGTAAACCCATACATCACAAGATGGGTTGCAAACTGGCTAAGTGACAGAACCCACAGGGTCAGAGTTGCTGGAGCCATGTCAGACTCAAAGCCTATCACAAGTGGTGTCCCACAGGGCTCAGTCCTGGGTCCACTCTTGTTCGGCATCTACTTTTCTGAAGTACAAGCAAACACAGGAGGGTTATGGCTGACAAAGTTTGCAGATGACTGCAAACTGGGCCATAGTCGAAAACACATCTGACACAGATATCCTCCAGAAGGGCCTCACAGAAACGGATAACTGGTGCCAGAGCCATGGCCTGAAGTTAAACACCAAAAAATGCATAGTCATACCCTTCGGGAAAAACAAGGTTACCCCTAGCTACCATATAGGTGGCAATCCACTGAGCACAGAAAAAGTCATCAGGGATCTGGGGACCCAGGTTGACAGTAGCCTTTCGTTTGACACTCATGTTGCTAAAGTAGTTAGGAAAACCTTCTATATCGCCCAACTGATCATGAAGGGATTCACATCTAGATCAAGGGAGGTCATCGTCCCCTGTACTCATCACTCATTAGACCTATGATTGAGTACAATGCCCCGTTCGGAATGTATCTGACCAGACACCTGCTGCAGCTTGAAAGGCCCCAAAAGTTCCTCACCAAAAGGATAAAGGGTCTCAAAAATATGTCTTATGCTGCCCGACTGAAAGAACTCCAGCTCTATTCAGTCTCATACCGCTTGCTCAGAGGTGACCTGTGCCTGACATATAAGGCCATGTCAAACCCAGATTTGATGAATATGCTTACCTCAAAAAATCTAGATCCCTCAGAACCAAAAGGGCGGGAGACTTAAACCTTGACACGGTTATAAATAGAACGTGCTGGAGGGACAGATTCATCACCCAGAGACTCCCTATGCTGTGGAACAAAATCCCGGTACATGTGAGGCAGAGCACCTCTCTGGCCTTGTTCAAGAGGAATCTTGACCAATGGATGGGAGATTGCAGATATACCCCAGGGATTACTTCAGTGTCACTGCTTGACAGAGGCACAGCAAAATGATAGGCATACTTTTTATTCAAACTAAAGGGGTGGCGAAAGCCACATAACTATGGGCTAGGCTTATAAATGCCCTTGGGCAGATAGCCTAGTATGAACCTATGAACCTATAAATTCTGCTGGCAGCCATAAAAGCAATAACAAGAAAATGGACAAAGACTAAACCAACTTTAAAGGATTTACTGAACACTGTTAAATAAATTAAACAGATGGAGGTGGGATCTTTAAAGGAGGGAGAAAGTGAAGTGTACAAAAATAAATGGCACATCTGAGATCAAGACTTTGTGTGACGTGGAAGGGATGGTATATACTAAAAAAAGATGACATGATGTAAAGAATAATACTGAAGTCATGAGGAAAATGTACGTAGCATGAAGCCAATACTGGAAAATGTTCGTGCAATTTTTATTATTAACACGTGAACCCATGTTGCCAAACAAAGTGTGATCCATAAATGAACTTGTTATAAAAATAAGAATGGTACCTGTCTGCCAAGATATAAGGATGAGATGTTTGCCAGATAAGTGGCCGAAACTTCATCACAGAGATAAAACGACCAAGGTTCCGAATTTCCTGCTTTTGATATTCTCCGTAAACCATCCCAGAAAGATAAAAAAGTTTGGCACCCTAAAAAATTACAACAAATTATGTATCACTTCAAAATTGCACTATAATGTCACAAAGACTAACTGTAAAGAAGCAAAGTTCACTCGTCTAGATAAAGCATTTTATGGCAGAATCAGGAACTTAGACACAGTCAAGAAAAAAAGCAGTGAAGCACCACCACTGTTTTTAGAAATACACCAAAACTACAATATCAAGCATCGCACCAAACATTTTTTTCTAAGCAGCAGCAGAGATAGAAACAGAAAATTTGTGCACTTTCAAGTTTCCCCATGAATTAACATTTGTGGAAGTTATGATATTTTTAATGAAGAGTAAACCTAGCTGCTTTCAGGACATAAAATAAATGAGAATAAAATTAAAGCTGCAGCAGTAAGCTATGCACCCACATATGAACTGGTTCAGCAATACCTACATTTACAGGGAAGTAATATTAAGTACTTTGTTGCATGAATTAAAAATGTTTTTGTTATGGCAGCTAAGGATATGTGGAAAGACCAACAGAAGATAATACAAGTAAAAAATGGAAGCTCTTGATTATGGATATGGATAGTAAGATAAGCAATGAAAATGCTTCACGTCCCTTTGAGTCTTTTATACAGGTCAGACATTTTTTAACCAAGCAAAAGAAAAATGGTAGATGACAAACTACTTTATTTTGCTTTTGCGTCATCTTAAAAGTACTCAATTGTATTTATTACTGCTTGGTGTAACTCACTCTAAGCCTTTTAGTTTAAGCACTTGGGCTTCAGACCAGTTGTTTTACATTAAGAAGGTTTATGCTCTGCACTGTAGTGGCAGGACAGGTAGCTTACATCCTTCTAAGTTGGGAACTGCTGATTGAGGGCTCAGTGTTTATTTTAAAAGTGTATTAATTCTGGTTTAAGCACTTGGGCTTCAGGCCAGTTATTTTACATTAAGAGGGTTCGTGGTCTGCACTCTTGTGGGAGGAGAGGCTGGACTCTGCCCTTGTGAGCTGGGAATTTCTGGTTAAAGGCTTATAGTGCCTGCATATTTGTACTGCTTCTTACTAAATTGGTACACCTTGTTTGCTGTAGCATAGACTAGATCCAGGCCTGCTGAATCTAGCTTTGTTTGTATAACTTGAGCACTAATCCAGGCATTCTTTAAAGTATTCAATTGTATTTATTACTGCTTGGTAGTAACCTGATTAAAGTGTAGCTACCATTCTAGGTCTTTTGGATTAAGCACTTGGGCTCAGACCAGTTGTTTTACATTAGGAAGGTTTGTGGCCTGCACTGTGGTGGCAGGACAGGTAGCTTACATCCTTCTAAGTTGGGAACTGCTGATTGAGGGCTCAGTGTCTGTTATTCTAAAAGTGTATTAGTTCTGGTTTAAGCACTTGGGCTTCAGGCCAGTTATTTTATATTAAGAAGGTTCGTGGTCTGCACTCTTGTGGGAGGAGAGGCTGGACTCTGCCCTTCTGAGCTGGGAATGTCTGGTTAAAGGCTTATAGTGCCTGCATATCTGAACTGTTTCTTACTAAATTGGTACACCTTGTTTGCTGTAGCATAGACTAGATCCAGGCCTGCTGAATCTAGCTTTGTTTGTATGCTTGCTATTTCCCTGAAACTCTAATTCCACCTAAAACACGGCTTTTCAGCGCTTCTGTGGATCCCTAGTGACATCTGCATTGCTTACTGTACTTATTTCCTTGTTTCACTTGAAAGAAAGTTACTGTTTGTCATTTTTGCATTTAAGTTACCTGTAACACATTGCATTTAAGTTACCTGGCACTTGCTCACTAAAGCAATTATATAAGTCAGCACTAAAAAATTAAAAGCACTACACCCTCACAAACTCCCCTCGAGTACCTTGTTCCCCATTGGCCCTTTTTTTTCAATTATAAAGGAATTCCCAATACTATTCTAGCATATCCAAAGGTCAGTTGTCAATCTCCTCTCCGGTCCAGCTGGTGAATCTGGGAATCTTGAGGCAATGTTACAACTGCCTCATGTACACAGACAACCCTCTCCTCCTCCCAACAAATTCCAACACATGTGAGAAATGCAACCATATAGCCAAACTGGAGGCTAAGCTCTCTCAACTCAGTACTGGCAAAACCTGTCAGGAGGAAAAGGAAACTACACTCACTACAATTCCAGTCTCACATAGACCTACCACGACAGCAAACCAAACACAAACCCACAAAAAACATACTCGGAGGCTCTAAATAAAAATCTGCCTAAGCAGCAGAGACCTCCAAAGCAGACACCCAAGCAACCGCTACCCCAAAACAAAACACGTGCAACACATAGCTCACAAAGCCAGTGTGCCGAACAGTCACAGCCCTTAACGCTAAACAACACACCTGATACACTTGTAATAGGTGACTATCGTCAGGCACACTGACGTCCCGCTCACCAGGCTGAACAAGGAGAAGGTCACGGTGAGCTGCCTGTCGGGTGCTAGGATCCGCCACATAACACAAGCACTTAGGTCACTCCAAGGCAAGTACAAATATGACTTAGTCATTGTCCATGCTGGTGTGAATGGCCTGAGACGTACCTCCCTGGACTACATGAAAAGAGACATAGAGGAGCTCTCTGAGCATGTGGCCCAGGCCGGTATGACCCTGACCTTGAGTAGCATCTCACCCTCGCCAAGAATGATGCCACAATATGAAGACAAGATGATCAATTTCAACAATTGGCTTAAGTATTGCTGTCATTCAAAGGGGATTCAATGCCTGTCAGCCTGGGATGACATGCTCGACAGGCCACGATGCTTCGCTAGGGACGGCTTGCACCGGTCACCACTGGGCTTTCGGATATTGGCAAAGGCTCTTGCTACTCCCATAGTGCCTTTTTTAGGCAAGGCTCAAAAGACAAACCCACCTCCATAGGTATCACAAGGGATAAGAAACTAAGAGTAAATGCTACTCAACGCCAGAAGTCTAAACCTCAAGATGCATTCACTCGAAACTCTACTTAGCATGGAGAACATCGATATCTGTGCAGTAACAGAAACCTGGTTCAAGGCTCCCGAGAGCACCCCAGCACTACCAGGTTATACCTCATACCATGCTTTTCGGCCCCAAAACTTGGACCAAACCAGAAAAGGAGGGGGGAGTATCAATATTCGTCAAAGATTCCCACACCTCCAGGTTGGTGGCACAGCACGAAGCATCAGAGACTATCCATGTGCAACTAACAGTGGGTAAAACTGCCCTCCAGTTTATAGCCTGCTACAGACCACCCTTCCAAACCCAGGAACCCCACTCGGCCTTCCTGAGAACACTGGAAAATATGAAGGTCTCTCCAAACACCATTATATTGGGCGACTTCAACTACCCAAACACAGACTGGGAGCATTACTCTAGCTCCAACACCCTAACCCAAAGGTTCCTAGAATTTATAAACTCAAATGCTATGGAACAACTTGTTACCACTCCCACAAGAGGGGAAAACATACTGGACCTGATCATCACCAACATGGGGACTCTATGCTCCAGACCAGAAGTGTATCCCTCACTGGTAAGATCAGACCATAAACTAATCTCACTGGATATTCACATCCCGACCCCACCCCTGCCCAGAAAACCACAGTGAAAAACTTCTCTAAAGCAAATTTCACACTCCTCAAAACCAAGGTGGAATCCTTCAAAGCCCCCGGGCCTGTGGAAAATACAGCCCAGACCGCAGAATCCTTTATAAACGCATTCTATGAACACCTTCAGGAATGCATGGATCATGCAATCCCAAATAAAACCAAGACCCAATCCTCCAAAGGCAGACGTCCTGTCTGGTGGACCCCAGCCATAAACAAACTATACAATAGAAGGAGGAAGCTACTACATGATAGAGCAAAATCCCAAAAAGGGAAGGCATCTCTGATCAGTGTTAGCAAAAAACTACGGGCACTCATAAAATCGTCTAACGCCAGCTTCGAGAGAAAAATTGCACAGGACACTAAGGATAATCACAAGGCTTTCTTTAGTCATGTTAGGAACCTGGGTGGGAATTCCCAGATCTGCTCAGAATTAGTCCAAAATGACAAAAAATACACCGAACCCACAGACATTGCCAACATCCTAGCTGACAGGTTCAGCGCAAACTCCCCCCCCACCACCAAAAGGGCAAATATCTATCCCAGCAGAGTGCTGCCCCCCTGACATCTCAGATGCTCAGGTAAGAGCTGCCCTCTCCAAAGCAAAAAACACAGCATCAATGGGACCAGACGGTGTCCCGGGCTGCGTCCTACATGAACTCCAAGAAGAGCTAAACCCAAACATAAAACTACTGTTCAATCTCAGCCTTGCCACAGGATATGTACCCAAAGAGTGGCGTACAGCAACAGTGGTCCCTATCCACAAAGGTGGTGCCTCAACGGATCCTGGAAACTATCGCCCCATAAGCCTGACTAGCTTGGTCTGCAAAGCTATGGAAAGGATCATCATGGACCTCATAAAAAAAGATATTGGGGACCTACAGACACTGGATCCTACCCAGTTCAGCTTTGTTAAGGGCAGATCCTGCCTCTTAAACCTGGTCGATTTCTTTGAAACAGTCACCAAGGCCATTGACGAGGGGAAGGTGGTCCACACAGCCTACCTGGACATCGCAAAAGCCTTCAATACAATACCCCACTCAGGCATTATAGATAAGCTCACCAGCTTAAATATAAACCCCTATGTCACTAGATGGATTGCAAACTGGCTGAAGGACAGAACCCACATGGTTCGAATTGCTGGAGCCATGTCAGACTCCAAACCCGTTACAAGTGGCGTCCCACAAGGCTCAGTCCTGGGACCTCTCCTGTTCGGTATATATTTCTCGGAGGTACAGGCCAACACGGAAGGACTGTGGCTGACCAAGTTCGCAGATGACTGGAAACTGGGCGCTATAATAGACTCTCCAGCAGACACAAGCATCCTACAAAAGGGCCTCATAGAAACAGACAACTGGTGCCAGAGCCATGGCCTCAAGCTAAACGCCACAAAGTGTATAGTCATCCCCTTTGGCAAAAACAAAGTGCCCACAAATTACCACATAAGTGGTAATCCATTAAGTACGGAAGAAGTAATTAGGGACCCAAGCTGATAGCAACTACGTGGCCAAAGTGGTTAGAAAAACATTTTACATAGCCCACCTAATCATGAAGGGATTCACATTTAGATTAGGGGAGGTCATCGTGCCTCTTTACTCATCCCTCATCAGGCCCATAATTGAGTACAATGCCCCTTTTGGGATGTACCTTACCAGACACCTGCAGCAACTGGAAAGACCCCAAAAGTACCTCACCAAGAGGATCAAAGGGCTCAAACAGATGCCATATGCTGCCCAGTTAAAGAAACTCCAGCTCTACTCAGTGGCATACCACCTGCTCAGAGGCGATCTGTGCCTGACGTATAAAGCCATGTCCACCCCGGAATTAATGGACATGCTGCACCTCAGAAAATCCAAATCCCATCGAGCTACACGCTCGAGAGACTTGAACCTCAGCACTGAAATAAATAGGACATGCTGGAGGGACAGATTCATAACACAGAGGTTCCCTTCACTCTGGAATAAAATCCCAGTCCAGGTTAGGCAGAGTCCCTCATTGACTCTCTTCAAGAGTAATCTTTATGAGTGGATGGGGGATCATAGGTTTACCCCGGGTATCACTTCTGTGTCACTGTTAGACAGAGGCACAGTATACTAACCTCGAAAAAGGGCATAGCAAAATTAATTTAAAATGGGTGGTGAAAGCTAAACACACTCTGGCTAGGCTTATAAATGCCTTAGGGCAGATAGCCTAGTATGAACCTATGAACAAAGAGGTGTACGGATTTATTTGGGAAGGGAAGAAAACAGTTAAGTAGGACAAGTTGATTCTTCCCAGAAAACAGGGTGGTTTAAGATTAATGGATTTGAATGGGTACTTTAAAGCCAAGCACTTAAGGCTCATATACATAACTTGAGCAGGACGACAAACCAAAATGGAAAGGAGACTGGAGAAGCA
This sequence comes from Protopterus annectens, assembly GCF_019279795.1. Lineage (NCBI taxonomy): Eukaryota > Metazoa > Chordata > Ceratodontiformes > Protopteridae > Protopterus > Protopterus annectens. Next base: position 534,469,215 of record NC_056748.1, read on the forward strand.
GGGCAGGAGTTTGAAAGAACAATAGACACAAGTATTTTGGATTTAAGTCCTCAAGGAAATAGTGACAGTCAAAGAGAATATTATATTCATAACATGGGAATAAAACTTCTATGAATAAACCAGCACAGAAATGGAGAAAGATTTTACCAACAGTGATATCTGCAAGTAGACATACAGTAGAGAGAAATGAAGGTGCTGAGAATTACTGGAGGAAATCAGAAAAGGAACAAAGGTATTGGGAACAAATAATTTGAAATGGAGAAGTTAATAGTGAGATGAGGCCAAGTAGTAGTTTGAATTGCAAGTTAGGGGTTGCCTTCCCTATTAAGGACATGCACAAAAATATAGGCAAAAGGGACAGGAAAGTGCTAAGCGAAAAAAATTGCTCTGGGTAAAGTTTTTGACTGAATCTAGAATGAAAGATAATGTTAAAAAACAGATAATTAGTAGGGCATATAAACTAATGCATGCAAACTATATGAATCAATCAGACAAGATCAGAAAAGATTGGGAAAAGAAATGTAAATACAAAATAAAAATAGGAAGAAATATATAGGGTGCCCAAGTATGCAACAATGTCCAGAAGGTTTAGGATTTCTGGAAGGAAGTATCTGCATAAGTATTTTTATATCCCAAGTACACTTCAGAGAATGTTCTGTCAGGCATAGTATAGGATATTATAGGGAAAACAGAGGTAACAGGGAGCTTGTTTTTTGAGAATGCAACAAGTTTGCAATTTTTAAAAATTCCCTAGAGACAACACTGATGTAAATGTTGGAGGAACAAACAAGACCAACTAAGGAAAGAATTCTTTTGAGTTCAGACACAAGATTCATATTTCAAATACCCAGTAAGGTCTTACCAAGTTTAATCTTACTGTCTGCCAAAAACACAGCTGCTAGAAAAGGGAAATCAAAAAGAAAACCAAGCATAACAGAAGGTTTTTTTTTCTTTTAAGAAAACATTTATCAATTTGACATATTTACAATGTATACACAGAAAGGAAAAAATTCAAAATCACATACTGTTATACAATGTTTTGGAATCATCAAGGTAATCTTATACAATTAACACATTAAGAGTCTTGGTATTTCAAAGCTATTCCAGTCACTAAATGATTTATAGATGTTATTCACATCACTTTCAGTATTACACAGTACTGCTGTTAAATTTAACACATACACACGCGCACACACATCTTTTTTGTTGTTGTTGTTTGGCTTTTACAGATACAGAAAGTATAATATTTATTAGTATTGCTGATCTAGTTAAACAATTATCAGACCAAAACCCTTAAAAAAACTTGCTTACCTCTTCACAATCCACAAAAATGTGTGTCCAAGCATCCAATCAGCTTTTACATCTTTACTACATCTCCAACAGACTGAAGTCATTTTACTCAACGAAAGAGATTTTAAAGGGAGTAACAAACATCCTATTATATACATTTCCACATAAAAAATTCCCAGTATAAATGTGAAGTTTGAATAATTGATTTAAGTAACAAAGTTTTATTCTTACCAACTAGTGAGAGTCACTCAATACACTATCTAAAAAGTTCCAGAATTTTGCATCAAAATTATTTAAAATTAACTTGTGTAACTTGGACTAGTTTTCTTTGTAGATCAATTTACCTTTGACCTTGTTCTAATCCAGACTAACACCCCCACCCTTACCTCCCCCCCCACCTAGACTCTTAACCCAACTATACTACCACCACTACTAACCACAGTCAGAATTAGCTAGTTGTCTTTACATACTTTAAAATCTTGTCTGACAACTTTGTTACTAATATTGTAAACGACAAGAAACTATCTTAACTTGCAACATTTACTGTATATAATGTATATATTCAATATCTTGTTATTGTATTAAAGCCAACAACCTGTAATGTTGTTTACGACTGCTGCAACTTTGTATCTCTATTTATCATGTACATGATGTGGAGCTTTTCTCCCCGGGCATCCGCTGAAAAAGGACATGCATCCAGTCAGAATTTCCCGGTAAACAAATGTAAATAAATAAATAGACAACATTCATATATTCATATAATGGGGGAATAGTGTTCTATTCCTTTTCACTCATTGGCAAATGTATTTAATCTTACTCATGGATAATACTAACTGGTTAACAGTTTCATTCAACTTATGATATTTAATTAAATATTCTAGCCATTTAGCTTTTCCTTTTTCAAAGCAAATCATACCACATTACTAATCCATTCCTTTTTAGTAAATTTTTTTTATCATTGTTCTGAGTTTCCTTAAATCTAGTGGTGTGTGCACTGGGAAAGCACAAAAATTTCCATTCTGATAATAATGGAGTTTTAAAAAAAAGAAGTTATGTACTTACCATAACGTTTCATGTTAGTAGTCCATCCCACCCTTCATTCTTTACATATGGGATCGGAGCCGGTCCTCGGCTCTGACTCGGTCTATTTACAAGCTGGAAGACTTCTGGTTGGCTCGCGGCTAAGTAGGTATTCCATGGTGCACCAGTACAATCCCCAGATCCTGTTTGCTGCTGACTACAAGAAGTAATAACAGCCTACAGAAGAAGCCAATACTAAAACGTCTCCATAAATAAGGAAATAAGTATTTTTCTGTCTCCAGGTACTTCCAGGATGGGGGTAGGAGGGCATGTTCGAAAGAATGAAGGTTGAGATGGACTACTAACATGGAACATTATGGTAAGTACATAACTTCTTTATGTTAAGTAGTCCTATCTCACCTTCATTCGTTACATATGGGACAGCGTCCCTAGCACCTTATCCTTGGGTGGCTCAAGGAAAAATACTCCTGAGTACTGTGGAACCAAAAGATGCTCTACCCCTGGAGGTTAAACCCAATTTGTAATGAGTAATAAAAGTTTGAGGGGTAGCCCACGTAGCAGCTGCACAAATATTGTCAAGTGGAACCCTGGCTTGAAAGGCTGCAGAGGTAGATTGAGATCTGGTAGAATGAGCCTTGATTTTAAAGGGTAAAGGTTTATCCTCAGAACTATAAACATAAGCTATACAGCTAGAAATCCAGTTAGAGAGAGTCACTTTGGAAACTGGTAAGCCCAACCTGGATTCGGAAAAGGAAATGAATAATTGATCCGATTTTCTAATGTCTTTAGTCTGGTGCAAATAAAAACGTAATTGTCTATGGACATCCAGTTGGTGAAACCTGTACTCAGCTGCATTGGAGTGATTCGGAAAGAAAACTGGAAGTTCTATGGACTGATTCAAAGTGGCATGGGACCAGACCTTGGGGACAAAGGAAGGGTTATAGTACGAAGGGACACCCTGTCCTTATGTCACAGTGGCAACAGGTTGGCGAGGAACAATTGAAGCGCCCGTGGTCAGTTGACTGAGTAATGTCCACCAAAGGAGGTCCTTCTTGCAAGATTCTGTCAGTAGAATGTGATGGGATAATGGAAGGTGCTGAAAGGACCATTGGGATGACAGGAGCCACTGAAGAATTCTCATGTGTAACCTGGCCAGTGGCACTAATAGTATGGTGGAAGCCATGGTCCCAAGGAGCTGCAGAACAATCTTGGCTTTGACCCTTCGCAAGGGGAGAAGAAGCTGAATTTGATGCACCAGGTTTTGTGCCCTTTCGGCAGGAAGATGAACCACCATGTTTATGGTGTCCATCTCTGCACCTATAAAAATCACAGATTTAGAGGGCAATAACGCAGATTTTTCACAACTTATAGAGATTCCCAGTTGGGCACAAAGCTGAATAGTATTGTTCCTGCTCTGAAGAAGTAGATGCCTGGTGGGGGCAGTCAGGAGCTAGTCGTCCAGATACAGAAACACCTGGAATCATCGACGTCTCGGGTGAGCTGTCACTACTGCCATACATTTGATGAACACCCTGGGGTTGTGGTGAGACCAAAGGGCAGAACACGGAACTGGAAGTGACTGGCTCCCAGCCGGAAGAGTAGAGGACTCCTTGACGCCCTGTCCATTTTTATGTGGTAGTAAGCATCTTGGAGATCTATTGAGCACATCCAATTGCCTTTCCCTAACAGGAGTATAGGCTGCAGTGTTACCATCCGGAATTTGTCCTTCTTTACTGATTTGTTCAATCCGCTGAGGTCCAGAATGGGCCTCCAGTCCCCTGTACATTTTGGTACTAAAAGGAATCTGGAGTAAGTTCCAGATTCTAGTTGGTCCGCTGGGACGGTTTGGCTGACCCTTTTTGACAGCAACTTGTTGACCTCCACAGTTGCCTGATCCCTATGATTGGGTGGAACATCTGGGATATTCTTGGGAACAAAAGGTGGAAGAGAAAAGGGTATTACATAACCTCTGGTAATAATTCTTTGTACCCACTTGTGTTGAGTGATACTTAGCCAGGCTTCTGGATACAAAGAAATGTGACCCCCGACCGGCCCCAGAGAAGCACAGTCGGGCCCCACATCAGGATCGATGGTAAGGTCGGCCCCAAAAGGAATCGTGACCTCCCTGGTTTTGCGGACCACAACTGCCTCTAGGGTGACGTCTACCATTTCCTCCTCCTCCTCTTTCTCTGAAGGAGGAGTCACCCTGTGCCTCCTGGAGAAACCTCTGGGACATCTTGAACCACATTTTACCTCCCCTCTGACCCTTAGGGTACAGTCTAGAGGGAACAGTAAAACATACTTCCACAGCAGAAGAGTGTTTTTCCTTCTTGCCCGCACCGGGTAAGAGGGTCCTTTACCTTAGATCCAAACAATGAGGAACTGTCGAATGGGGCATTGGTAAAGGTAGACTTAAATGGTTCCGCAAAGTTACACAAACGCATCCAGGAATGATGCCTCAGGGAAATTCCTGAACCCGCTGCTCTACTCGCTCCATCGGCCGCATACAAAATAAGCCGCATGGAGGAGTTAATGATAGAGGTCAAGGTGGACAACTGGGCAGAAACCTTGTCAGGGATTCCCTCAGTACATGTACCTTGTATAGAATCTCCTAACTCTTTAAGGAGATCTCTCTGGAGCCTCGTAAAGTGAGTAAGGTAATTCAGCGATCTAAGGGTAAATGCCACTGAAGAAAAGATATGCTTCCCATATCTGTCCATCGTTCGAAACTCCTTATTCGGGGGATTAACAGAAGAAGTCTCGGCCAACTCCTTCTTAGTGGCTGCCGCCACCACCATAGCATCTACAGGCACACCTTTAGATAAAAAGTACTTTCCTGGAGGGGAAGAAAGGAACTTGTTTGGTCTCCACTGCATCAGGAGTATCCCACACCTTTTAACTAACTAAATCCATCAGTTGGTCGAAAGGTGGAGACACCCAAGAGGCAGAAGGTTGAGACCCGAAAGCCTTCAGGTACACAGACTCCTCATCAGAAGGGGTGACAATGGGCCAGCCACACCTCTGTTTAAGGATCTCCAGAATGTCTACGAAGGAGACATCAGAGGACAACTTGGGGGACACTTCCGACTCCTTGAGGTCAGTGTCAGATGCCAAAGACTCATCCTGGGAGTCGACATGCTTCCTCTTATAAGTCCTCTTCCGTTGGGGCTCCTTGGAAGGACATTCCGGGGAGGTCTCGGAAGAGTGAGGGCCACCCGCCGGTAGCTCCTGAAGCTGGGGGTCTCTGATGCCGCTGGAGGGAGTAGGAGCTGAGACAGAAGTAGGTGCTATGGAGGAAGAGTGCTGATACCTCTGGTAGGAGCTGACTGTTAGGACAGCACACTCATCATCTCGAAAGCCAACCTCTCCGGCTCAGAGGAGACTGAGGATGCCGTCGGCGCAAGAGCCATCGGCTCCGAGATAGATGCAGGGTCTGAACTCACCCTCACCGACAAGCCGAGAGGAAGACTCTGAACCGAAGAAGTTCGGTTCCAAGCATCCCTGTCGGGGCCGACCGGACAGCTTCGACCCCTGGACACTATGGACAGCACCGAAAGTGTCAGAGCAGAACTCGGCTCCGAAATAGCCACAATGAGAGCTGGAACCGAAGGCTGCACCACTGGTACCAAGCACTCCAGCTCCGAAAGACCAGCATGGCTCGGAGGATGAATGAACACAGAGGGTTGAACGTGCTTGAGTGGCTCCGGAGCCGACTGGGTCGGAGCCAACAACAATTTAGGCAAAGCAGACGACTTCAAAAGTCTCAGCACTACCTTCTCCACATCTTCTTCTGATAAACTCCTGGAAGACCTGGATGACATAGTAGGAGATTGAGATCTTGAAGGTACAGGAGACTTCACTAACAAGGAGACCGGTAGAGGGTCCACAGACAGGCTCTGAGAAGTAGTCTCAAGAGTCTCAGCGGTCAGCTCCAAAAAACTTGGAACCTACCCTGCAACAACAATGCCACTCTCAATCGGCTCCAAGGTCTGTGGAGCAGATGAGACAATTTTTGCAACTTTAAGAGGTGGCTCCGAGACACGAGCTGGTGCCAGGGAGGGCCTTTTGGCAGATTTTGACTTTTCTTTGGTAGATTTAGAGGATGATGAGGAGCTTGACAAATCTTCCTCGAAGGAAGGTTTAAGAAGACCTTTTAGAATCAACTTGTTCTTCCTTTCCTGCAACACCCTAGGACTAAATGCATGACAAAATAAACAGGTCTCCTGTAGATGGATGGCCCCTAAGCAGTAAACACAGTTACTGTGACCATCCGTTAAAGACATCTTTTGGGAGCATTTAACACATTTCTTGAAGCCGGATGGCTTATGCTCCTTACTCTTTAGACATTCTGAATATCAGTATAACACACGCACACAGAAGAGGAGGAGGAGGACTAGGTCCTCTAATTTAAATGGGCCTACCTCTGCAGAAAGGAAAGGATACCCACAAGGATTAGGTCCTCTAATTTAAATGGGCCTAACCCGGGCAAGGAAGGGATAGGGTCTTCTAACTTAAACAGACCCAACAGTTATAAAGGTAAGAATATCACACTCAACTGAACAGTAGAAAACAAGAACACAAATAACAAACAGAATGTAGTTCTGTTAATATTAGCAAAAACGATGCTAACAAGAAGCTAATAAAATCTAAATAGCGATTGAAAAACCACCAAATTCTACACAGAATACTAGTGCGCAAAAGGCGCCTATGCTAATCTAAATAGAAAACCCACAGGATACCAAGAAAGAAAATAAAGGCCAAGGCCAAAAACTGCACCAAATGGTGCAAATAGAAAAGAACAACTTTAACAACTATGCTAACCGAATACTACAAACAGCAACAGATTTTAACTATATTGAACTATTCTAAACTAAACAGTCAAGAAAACTTTGATAAAAATGGAAAATATGCAAACACTTAGCCAGAGCCAAAGAGAAGCACAACCAAACTCGTCGACGTGGCAAACAAGATCTAAGGATTGTACTGGTGCACCATGGGATACCTACCTAGCCACGAGCCAACCAGAAGTCTTCCAGCTTGGAAATAGGCCGAGTTGGAGCAGAGGATCAGCTCCGATCCCATATGTAAAGAATGAAGGTAAGATAGGACTATTTAACATCATATTTCTTACCTGTTTTAAGACATGATTTCATATATGCAGAGTCGTATTTGATAAACTTAAGAATTTAATATAATCTGCTACTGAATGGTTTTCCATTGACAAGTGTAAGTTGAGTCTATCCAGGGTATAACTCAGTTAAATTTGGCAAGAATAAAAGATTTAACATCAGGGATATGTTTTCTATATGCAAGTCTCAGCTTTTTAGGATACCATAAGAATGAAGTTAACATTTTTCTATTTTCTTTAAACGTCTTTTGTTTGGTATTAAAGCTATTAAGTGCAATATGTACACATATATAAAATATTGGGTAATATAATCATTTTGATAAGTGCTAACATCCTCAAAAATAAAAAAAAAACATTACATTTTTTAATAAGTAACATTTCAATTATTTTTTTCAAAATTATTAAAATCTTACAGCTTGATAGATTTGTATTCCTAAATATTTTAGTTCTTTTCCTTCCCAAGTACATTTATATTTATATCTTTAAACTATCTAGTAATTGATTTAACACTAAAGTTTGTTTTATTATTAAATTTCAGCAGCATTACTTGACATTTTGCAATTTCCTTATCTATTCCTTCCAGTGAATAATTTAAATTTCCTACAATTAGTAAAATATCATCTGCAAAAAGCTGCAATTTCAATTGACAATCCTTGTTAACTGAGAATCCATCAATTTTTTTTATAGCTTCTTACTAGCTAAACACACTTGTTTTGTACCTTTGTTTAAAGTGAATCCTTGAGGAATGTGAGATCCAATTTTAACAAGTTTTGGAGTCTCTCTACAGTTTTTTTTAATATTCTAATAAATTGTTGTGGAAATGCAAACACTTCTAAAGCTTTAAACAAGTAGTTTCAATCTACAGAATAAAAAGCTCTCACAATATCCAACCTAATTATGGCCAATTTCTTGTTCATTCCTATTGCTAAATCTAAGATAGTTACTACCCTTTTTATATCATCTCCCATCCTGTTTGATCTTCAATAATTAATATATTATATCTCTTAAAAAGATGGAAGGAAATATTTTATAGTCTACATTTACTTACAAAATAAGTCAATAAAAGGAAACTAATATTATCCTTTCCTTGTTTAAGTATAGGTGAGATTACAGAACATTTCCATTAGAGAGGAATTATTTTGTCACTCTGAATTATCCTGAAAATGTCGCTCTAGTCCTAAAACACTTAATGGAAGCAAACTATACAATTCATACTTAAGCCACCTAACTCTTCTTTAACTTCTATTAGAGTGATATGCTTATTCAATAGTGATAAGTTTATTAGTAACACTTTTCTTCTTTAAATACTTGTCAATTCTGCAATACTCAGGATTATTATTTTTATCTATATCATCTATAATAAGAGCCTCATGGATTCTTTTTAAATATTAAGTATTTCCTCTATGTCTGTGGTAAGCTGCTTTATGTGAAGATTTCGGATATTATTGATTTATGTCTTTTTGCTTAACATCCTACTTCTATTAGCTACTCTGTGTAACTTATTTAAAGTCATTGCATAACTCTGCAATTTCATTTTTTCTAAAGCTATTTGATATTTTGTCAAATTTTTAATAACTTCAGTATTATCTAATTTGTTTGTTGTTCAAACCTCGATTTGTGCATTCCATCTTTTAATTCTAACAGCTCTCTATCCCACTGTTTCATTTGATTAGTAGCCCATCTCCCCATTCAATCTTTAATATGCATTTTTCAAGGAGTCTTACAATATGACTTTACTGACCTGACCATTATCATTCAAAGATAAAAAAAATCCTTGATTTGTTCCTTACGGTAACTCTTAAATTCATTTAATTTCATCATATATACTAGCATCTAATAAATAATCTGAAAATTTCCTAATTCCACTAATAAATTAATACTTAGTGCATTATGATCAGATAAAGGACAAGGAATGGTTTTAAAATAATTCACTTTTTTTAAGTAAATTTGTACAGGCATATATCCTATCACTTCGAGTTTGCATCCCGTTCGTACAAGAATGAGTGAAGACCAATGAATTATCTTTTGCTTTTACTATTAAATCAACTAGCTGATGCCAGAATTTTAGCTTTATTCTGTTTGAATTGTCTATACTAGATATGTAGTTAAAATTATAATACCCTTCCAGTGATTTAGTGGTAGGTTTAACTGATTTTTCCCACTCTTGCACCTATTCCAGGGATCCAGTAAAAATTAGCTAGTGTACAGAGCTTGCCATTATATTTAATTATTACAAATGCATACATTCCTTTGGGATCATTAATGAATTCCAACAGCTTAAGCATTACAGTAGATTTCCTCAAGTATGGCAGTACTCCTTTTGTTAAAACAAGCATATAATAACATTCTGTAACCTAAGTTACTTAAATAATGTATATATTTATCAAGTGAGTCTCTTCAAGAATACAATATCTCCTCTATTTAATTTTAGATATCTCATTAATGATTTCCTTTTGTTGCCATTATTTAATCCATTCACATTAATAAATAATCAAGTAAAGTAAAACTATCCCTACTGTGCATTTATAATGGTTTCTTTTAAAATATAGGACATATTTATCCACCATATTAACTTAATTGTACACAAGACTAATGCATTCCTACAACACTAACCTTCCACAGTTTTTTTTAAATTCTTCCTTTCTACAACCTAAACTACTAAAATAACAAAAACTAGTCTACAACTGCAACTGTAAATTGTTTGTGTCTTTCGGCTTTTCCCGGTTAGGGGTCACCACAGCGGAACAACTGCAATTGTAAATATTACTAATAAATCTGTCTGGTGCCAGGATATGCCATATCACACATGCACTGCTCAGGTCTCTCAACAACAGGTACTGTTATGACTCCATCACAATCCATGTTGGTGTGAACTACTTGAAACGTACCTCTCTGGACTAGATGAAGAGAGACATGACTGAGCTCTTCAACTGTGTGTCTCAGGCAGGTATGCCCCTAGCCTCAAGCAGCATTTTACCTTCAACTAGGATGATGCCTCAATACAAACAGAAAATGACTGACTTCAATAATTGGCTTAGTTTCTGGTGTCATTCTAAGAGGATCCAGTATCTGTCAGCCTAGGATGACATGATCGACTGACCTTGATGCCTTGCCAAAGATGGTCTTCATCTGTCACCCTTTGAATTTCGGCTACTGGCTAAGGCTCTTGCCACACCCATAGTGCCTTTTTTAGGCAGGGTCTCAAGGACAAAATTCCCAACATAAAAACTCCATCTAAAAACAACCTCAAGGTTACGCTGCTAAATGCTAGAAGTCTTAACACAGAAAAAGCACTCACTGGAAGCAGTCCTCACACCTTGGAAGATGCAGACATTTGTGCAGTCAAAGACCTAGTTCAAGGCTGTGGAAAGCACCCCTGCCATACCGGGTTACACCTCCTTCCACACCTTCAGACCACAAACTGAAAGAGTGAAAATTAAAGGAAGCGGTGTATCAATTTTCATTAAAGATAAACAGATTGGTCAAACAGCAAGATTTCCTGGATATACTTCAGATGTAATTAACTGTTGGTAGGACACCTATTCAAGTCACTGCCAGCTACTGAACCCCCTTCATTAATCAGGACACCCACTCTGTCTATTTGAATCTACTTGAGTCTATCAAGACATCTGAACACCATGGTTTTGGATGACCCATCCACTGACTGGGTAAATTACTTGTGCTCAAACTCACTTGCCCAAAGGTTCCCCAATTTTGTTAACTTCAGTGCTCTGGATCAGCTGACTGACACCGCCACAAGGGGTGCCAACATCCTGGACCTGCTGCTTACCAATATGGGACCCCCACTGTGAGGTCTTCCCTCGTGAGATATGACCACAAATCAGTCTCATTTGAAGTAACTATCACACCTGACCCCCCCCCCCAGCAGTAACTAAACTAAAAAACTTCTCCAAAGCATAATCTCTGACGGGATGGTATAAATAGTTTCTCTGCACTCCCCCTGCCCCCTTAGATGGAACTGGCAACTATGCAAAGTTCTACACCAATGCTTTATACAAACACCTGTATAACTGCAACGACATAGCTGTACCTCATAGGACCAAAACGACTTCCTCATGGAAGAGCAAACTTGCCTGGTGAGCAACTGCCAATAACAGGCTTTACAATAAGAGGAAGAAATTGCTAACAGTAAAAGGGAGTAAGCCCTAAACTGGAAACACTCCCTCATCAGCTTAAACAAACAAATAAGACTTCTTGTGAAGCCCTTCAAAGTAAACTATGAATCCAAATTAGCTTCCTTAACAAAAGACAATCATAATGCCTTCTTTAGTTAAATCTGTAGGCTAAAAGGAAAGGCCCAGATTTGTGCCAAACTGGTAGGTAATGATACCACATACACTGACCCTGTGAACAAAATTAACCTTGGCCGACAGGTTCTGTGAAAACTTCACTCCACTGTCCCTGCACACGTACCCCATGACACCCTTGCCACCTGTCCCCTACCTTGTTATCTCTAAAGAGCAGGTGGTTAATGCCCTCTCTAAGGCCAGGAACACAACATCTTTTGGGCCTGCTAACATCTCAGGCAGCATCCTACATGGGCTCCAACAAGAATAAGCAACAACACTGGCTACTCTCTTCAATCATAGTTAAGCAATGGCTTTGTCCCAGCTGAAAGGAAAATGGCCACCGTTATTCCCTTGCACAAAGGTGATGCTTCCACTGACCCCTGGGAACTACAGATCTATTAGCCTGACTAGCCTTGTCTACAAAGGCCACGGAGTGAATCATCATGGACCTTATCAACAAAGAGATAGGTAATCTCCAAACACTTGACCCTACTCAGTTTGGATTTGTCAAAGGGAGATCATGCCTGTTAAACCTGGTGGACTTCTTTGAGACAGTCACCAAGGTCCTGGACAAGGGGAAATCTGTGCATACAGCCTACCTAGGCTTAGCCAAGACATTTTACACTATCCCCAATAAGGCATCATTAAACTCACCCTGATAGGTTTCAACCCTTGTATCGTTAGATGGGTCACTAACTGGCTCACTGATAGAACCCATATAGTCAAAATAGGGGAATCCACCTCAAAAAGCAGACCTGTAACCAGTGGTGTTCCACAGGGATCAGTCCTGGGACCTATACTGTTTGGAATTTATTTCTCTGAAGTACAAGCAAAAACTAAAGCTCTGTGGCTGACAAACTTTGCCAATGACTGCAAACTGGGAGCGGTCATAGAATCTCCAAATGATGTCAACATCCTACAAGAGGGTCTTACACAAACAAATGATTGGTGCCAACGTCATGGCTTTAAACTCAATCCAAAAATGTATTATCATCCCTTTCGGTAAGGGCAGTGTTCCTTTTAACTACCACATCAATAGCAACACCTTAAATATGCATTCAGTGGTAAGAAACCTGGGCACATAGGTTGACAGTAACCTCACCTTTGACCACCAAGTCTCCACAGTGGTAAGAAGGGCATTCCATACTGTTCATCTCGTAAGAGTATTACCTCCAGGAAAAAAAAAAAAGTTACAACCTCCCTGTACTCTTCCTACATCAGGCCAATAATGGACTACAACGTTTTGGTATGTACCTTTCCAAGCACCTGCAGCAATTGGAGGGACCACAAAGGTTCCTCACAAGGAAAATTCTAGGCCTTCAGCATCTGTCCTATGTGGATCTGAAATCACTGTCACTATTCTGTTTCATACAGACTACTCAGAGATTATCTCTACCTTGCATACAAAGCAATCTCTGACCCTGCTTTACTGGAAATGCTGCATCTCCGTAACTCAAAAGGTACATGGGTTACTCGCTCTAAAGACCTTAACCTGGTATGTGACATTAATAGAACCTGCTCAAGGGACAGATTTGTCTCCTAGAGGTTACCACACCTTTGGAACAGACTCCCATTTCATGTCAAATTCAGTACCTCATTGGCCCTCTTCAAACACAGTCTGGACGATTGGAAGGGTAACTGTAAATTCACCCCGGGGAGGGGGGGGGGTTCCACCTGTGTTCCTCTTGGACAGGGGCAATAGGTGCAGATCGTGGAAATAAGGGTAGAACCTGGCTAGGCTTGTCAACGCCCTAGGGCCATTAGCCTAGTAACTTCCTAGGATCATAAAACACAAACCACCATGGATACCAAAGTTCACAGTTTGCCTATGAAATAAGACAAACTACTATGGCTCTCTCTCTGCCTACTAATACTAAAATTTAACAAAAAACTAGCCAAAAGCTAGAGTGTCTAATCCACCTAATGCATGTCTTTGGAATGTGGGAGGAAACCGGAGCACCCGGAGTAATCCCCTGCCAACCCAGGGAGGACATGCAGACTCCACGCAGAAGGCCTACTGAACTAAAGTAGCAACTAATTTCAAACAATACACAAGACAACTATGAAATGTACTAAACAAAATGTTTTTACAGACTACTAATAAAGATGATATTCACATAATCAAATATCAGTAATTATTAAAAGCATATTAAAGAATTCTATCAATACTGTTGCAGCTATGAAGCATAATGCTTTTTTGCAGCAATTCCAGACCATTGTCAAAAGTTACTAAATGAATAGTACACTGATGTCCAAGCCATCCATATTTCATATAAATCTATAAGGCACAGGACTTGAAATGAACCAGGAAAAGGCTTGAACATCCAACTGAATCTTATGAAAAAGTATTGCATAATTCCTCTTCCAGGAATAAAAAAAAGCATATATGTAACAACGTCTAACTTCACTGCAAAAAATGTGCTGCTCAAATACAGAAGGCAAACATTTCACTGAAGGGCCACAAAAGCAGATCACAGTCTATCACTAAAGGAAACCCAACGGTTTCCTTACAGATCACATACTTGCACCTCAGCTGCCAGGGTAAAACATACCCTATACATACATAGTCATATTTACAAACATAATGCTTACTTGTGGGAGGGCAAAGCTTTCACCAACTCCTTCCTTATATCTACTAACTATGATCACACAATAGTAACTAAGGATAAGCACCACAAGCATTTGCTGTTAACTATATCACATTCAACAGTAGTAATACTCACACAATGACAATTTGCTGATAAAGGAATAACTCTCCTACTCCTCAAAAAGAGATCATTCAACAAAACCAGCGTATACTATATATACATACTCAGTGTATTTCACTTTGACGGGACGTGTTCTTCATAAGTCAGTCAACTTTCAATCCATCAAAAAACTGCAAACGTATTTTGTGCAGGGGCAAGCTCCTCTCTACCTCTCAAACCATAGCAACCTTGTATTCATATACATACATACATATAAATTTAAATAAAACTACATATACATCACTATTTTGTGGTACTGCAGTTAGTGCCAGGGAAATCCTTCTCACTGCACCGTTATAAGACTGCAAATACAACTCCCAGTACTCAAACCTGTTAAACCCAGGATTCCAAAGCCTCTAAATCCTTCAGAACTCATAATAGCACAATTACTCTATACTTGCACTGTTAAGTGAAAATACCACATAAAAACTTCATTTTTGCAGCTTTTATTTAACTATTTGAATAGTTGGACTTCAGCTTTCTTTTTCTATTGGTTCTAACTGTTGAATTTTTCTATTGGTTCCAATTGTTGAATTTTTGTCACCCAACTATTTTCTCTTAAAACGTACCTGTAAATATTCTTTTTTACTTCTCTCCTGTATTAGTTTTTTGATAATTTTACTTTAATTTTGTCTGTCTCACTAAATATTGTGTTTTTTTTCTGCTCTAATGCATGCTTTAGTTTACAACAGGATCACAGCAGTTTACTAGGCTATCGACTCAGAGGTCATTTCAAGCCTAGACGTCTCATCCCAATGTAATACCATAGATACTCTAGTCAATACCCAGGATTGCATTTAGTTATGACTACCCAGGAGGGTTGGGGGCGCTATCCCCAGTAAGAATTTACAGTGCCCCATCTACTCATCCAGGTTCCATCATAGAGGTGCTCTGTTTCACATGAATTGGCAACTTATTCCAAAGTTGTGGCAGTTGTTCGGAGACAAAACTGTCCCTCCAACATGTCCTATTTACGTTGCAGGCCATATTTAAGTACCTGGAATGGGTTACTCTTAGTCCAGTTTGCTTTACAGACATGCATCAAACTCATTAGGTTTAGGTTTGAAATTCCTCTGTAAGCCAGGCACAAGTCTCCACTAAAAAGTCTATATGATACTCAGTATAGTGACAGGGACTTTGGCCCATCTGTGTAAGGCACATGCTGGAGTCCCTTGATCTTCTTTGTTAGAAACCTCTGACGTCTCTCCACTTGCTGTCAGTGCTTTGTATGGTACATGCCGAACTGAGTTGTTGTTTCTTTCGGCTTTTCCCGGTTAGGGGTCGCCACAGCAGAACTCCAGTCCGCTAATGATTGGCAGTTTATTTTTATGTGCAGAGTTGCCAGCCCTGACTCACAACGTTCAACGAAGGTACGCCCATTCACGCTTGTCTCCACACAGAAGACGCTCTTAGCTGAGAATCGAACGAGACAACGTCTTGCTGTGAGGCGACAACGCTACCGCAGCACCACCACCGCGGACTTCACATGCTGAACTGAGTGCTGTACTCAATTATGGGCCTGATTACTGCAGAGTACAGAAGGACTATAACCTCCTTTGCTCTTGAGGTGATGCCTTTACTATTCAAGTGTGCTACTTACAAAGCCTTCCTTACTACAGTAGACACATGGCGGTCAAAGTTAGGGTCGCAGTCAACTTGTGATCCCAGATCCCTTACTACTTCATAGATACTTAGGGTGGTTGTTGATCTGACAGTGTGAAGGGACATTGTTTTTGCAGAAGAGAATGATGATGCATTTCTTTGCATTCAGTTCGGGACCAGGACTAGGACACCAGTCGTTGGCCTGCATAAGCCCCTCCTACTGACATCATTTGGGGATTCAATAATTGCACCTAGTTTGCAGTCGTCCTCAAACTTTTGGTCAGCCACAGACCCTTAGTTTTGGCCTGAACTTCTGAGAAGCATATACCAAACAGTAGGGGGCCCAGCGCTGACTTGTGTGGCATCCCACTGTTGACAGGTCTGCTGGTTGATGTGGAGTCAACCACTTTGATAGCTTGGGGCTGATTTGTGAGCCAGTTAGCAACCCATCTTACAACAACGGAGTTTGCATTCAGGCATTACCAGCAAACTTGGCAAACTAAGTGTGGGATTGTGTTGAAAGCCTTTGCCAAGTCGAGGTATGCTGTGTGCAGATTTCCCCTCGTCAATGGCCCTGGTCACATTTAAAAAACAAAAGATTTAACAGGCAGGATCTGCCCTTGAAAAAGTCGAATTGGGTTGGATACAGGGTTTGTTGGTCACCTAAGTCTTTATTTATGAGGTCTGTAATGATGCGTTCCATGGCTTTACAGATGAGGCTGGTCAGACTTATTGGTCTACAGTTCCCTGGGTTTGTTGCTAGGCCACCTTTGTGGAGGGGAATAGCTGTTGCTGTTCTCCATTCTGCAGGAACAAAGCCTGTGGTTACACTGTGATTGAAAAGGGTACTTAATGGTGATGATAGTTAATGTTTTATCCTGTTTAGAAGACAGCCTGGGATGTTGTCTGATCCAACAGAGGCTGTGTTTTTTTGCCTTGGACAAAGCTTTAATTACCTGCGCTACAGATATGGGGGGGTGTCTGAGGCAAGGTTTGTGATAAATTTGGAGGGGATAAGGAGAGTGAAATTTTCACCAAACCTATTCACCAACAGGTTTGCTATCTCTGTGGGGGTCAGTGTGTGTGATTCCGTTAGTTACTTGTTCAGCACATGTGTGGGTCCTACCTTTTAGGCTACATGCACAGCTGTAAAAAGCCTTACAGTTATCCTTGGCTGTACTTGCTAAGTTTTTTTCAAAGATGCCCTTAGAAGATTTGACATGCTGTCTTATTTGTCTGTTGAGGCTGAGGAGGGTACTTTTTCCATAGCTGATGCCTTGCCTTTGTTTTCTTGGACAGCAATGTTTTGCTTTTGTTGCAAAGTTAGTTGATGTTGGTTACTTGGGGCTCTAGCTTTGATTCTTTCTGGTACAGCAGAGTCTATACACTTGTTCAAGTGATTGTACAGGCCTTTAGTGTAAGCTTCAGTGTAGTTACCACTTCCAGCTAGGGGTGGGGCTTGAAATGCATTTATACCTTCCCCTAGGAGGGTATAGTTTGCCTTGGCATAGTTTTTTAGTCCGACTCTGCCTTTTGTGAGTTCTGGTGTTACTGCCAGCTCAAAGATGGCTAATTTGTGGTCAGGTTTAACCAATAAGAGCCTGACAGTACATCTTTTTGTCACATTAGTGAGGACCAGATCTAGTATGTTTGTTCCTCTTGTCGGGGTATGAAAAATTTGTTCCTGGGTATTAGAGTTAACAAAGTCAAGGAACTTTTGCGCTAGTGAGTTATGGCTAGAGTAGGTTTCCCAGGTGATGGTGGGATAATTGAAATACCCCATAACCAGAGTGTTTGGGAATATTTAGACTGACTCCAGTTTGGTCAAGTAGGTTTCATGTCCATCATGACCCATGGAGGGGGATCTATAACTGGCTATAACTTGAATGGGGGTCTTACCCACAGTAACCTACACTTGGAGTAACTCCATAGAGTTGTTCAGTCTAACTAGACGGGAGGTGAATTTCTCTCTAATACAGATAGAAACACCGCCTCCTTTGTTTCTCACAAATTCGTTTTGTGGTTGGAAGGTGTGGAAGGCATTGTAGCCTTGCAAGGTCAGGGTACTCTCCGAGGCCTTGAACCAGGTTTCTGTGACTGCACAGACATCTACATCTTCCAGTAAAAGAAATGCTTCCAGGATGTGCAGTTTTTGGTTTAAGCTCCTAGCGTTTAGTAGCATGCCCCTTATTTTAATATAAATTGGCAAATTTCACATTAGTAAGTTTGTTTTTGAGACCTTGCCTAAAAAGGCACTATGGGGGAGGCAAAAGCCTTTGCCAGCAGCCGAAACCCTGGTGGTGCCAGGTGCAAACCATCTCTGGCAAAGCAGCGAGGTTTGTCGACCATGTCATCCTAGGCTGAAAGAAACTGGATCCCCTTTGAATGACACCAAAAACTAACCCAGTTATTGAAAATGAATCATTTTTGTTTATACCATGGCATCATTCTAGGTGAGAGAAGTATGCTGCTCAAGGCTAGGCACATACCTGCCTGGGACACATGCTCAGTAATGGCAGAGTCGGATCCAATGGATTGGACCTAAACCCATTTGTGAGGATGAGATGAAAAATTGACAATATCAGATATTTGTTTTTTCAGTGTTACGCCTTATGGGCTTGGTAGATGAGACACTGGTGTTACTAAGTGCCATGGGTGCTGTGTTAGTTGTAGCAGTCTTCTGTTTTGGAGGTCTCTGGTGTTTTGGTAAGTTTTTTGAGAGAACCTCTGCATATGTTGATTTTTGTGCTTGATATGTACTGTGTGTATGAGTAGTGGTACTGTGTTGTTCAAGTAGTGAAGGGTGGTTTGACAACCTCTTCAGTATTACTGTTTCAAGTGCGAGAGAGCAGGGATTCAAGATTCTTGGTGTAGATACATCTCTCACACTCCGTACTTGAGTGAGTTATTAGTACAGGGTTGTCAGTGTACATTAGGCAATTGCTACACTGCATCAGGAGACCCAAGTCAACAAGGCTGGCGGGAAAAACAAGGGCAGCCCAATTGTTCATAATGCTATGTTGAACTGTTACCGCAAAGGGGTTGTTTTTCAGGACTGATCAAGAAGGTGCTCAGTGGATGGATATTTCTGCTGGGGTTTATTTGCTGGTGGTTTAATAGGTCACAGCTCACTAGCAGTATTTCTTAGGACAGAAAAGTACTAAGGTTGAAGATTGCACTAATGTGCTACAGTTGTACATACAAGGAAATAATTGCCGAATTTATCTGTCCAGCTACGGTGCACAACTGTGAGGCAGAGCTATGTACTGCATGATGCGCAAACAAGCAGAAACCTGCTTAAATGTAGGGCTTAAGTACCAGAAACTAAAAACTTGAAAAAAAAACTTTAAAAAGGTTCAAAAGGACCAATGAGGATGCTTACTCCAAGCCCTAGATCAACCACCCTTCACCAGACAGGTTCCAATCAGCACGGTTTTCTCACTAGAGTGCAGAAGGGCCCTTACCAATCAAAGGCCTGGAAAATGTGCTCAGAACAAACAGCTACTACAAACAGACCCAGATGCAGCCAACCTGTAAGTGGACTATACTATAGCTACTAGCTACTCTAGACTAACAGCAGATATTCTACCGATTTGATCTTGCAGAGTACACTTTGTTTTACTGCTGCCTTCTCCCAGACTTATACTGGGTTTTGTCTTGTTCGGCTCTAAAATATTACACTGTAGGTTTAATGCATAAAAAACAGCATTTACTACTCTTAAGCCCTTGTTGGCAAGGCCCATCACATTTCAAAGAACTACAGACCAGGAAGCATGCATAGCAAGAGTTTGGCATGCTAAGTTTCTGACACTGGCTATTAAGAGTTCACTTTGAATTACATAACGGAGTGTTCCCACAGATGGCCTATACAACACCAGTGAGGCAGGTGGTACTCAATCTCTAAGCATCAGGGAAAGATTGTGGCACCTACTTTCCTATCTTAACCAGGTACTTAAAAGCCAAATCTGTCCTAAACAAGACTGGAATTTTGTCTGACCTGCTGCATGAACAGGACATGGTATTTATCATCAAACCTTAGAGGGAAATTTTGGCCCTCTCCAACCTAATACCACCACACCACACACAAAGATTTTACTCTGAAAAAACACACAAGATTTGATCAGTCTAATGGAGGATTTGCTACTGTCAGCTACTAATCTGAAGCAAATCATGGTTGGTGCTACAAACTCATTTCAGTGCATCATAGGAACAGGAGCAACCACTGGGTGTATCTTCACCCACCATCCACCAGGTATTATGAGGAAGTTCCTACAGGAACTCACCGACTTCCCTTGTCACCCTGATAGACAACTCTTGGGAACTTCAATCTCCAGGCTTATGAGAAGTCAGTGGCTTTTGTCAAAGTACTACTCTGCATTATGAAGGGATTTGTGTGTGCTCAGGTAGTTTCCCCTGCTGTCCATTCATGCTGTCATACACTGAACTTGAACTGGCAGATGAACTTGTCACTTGTCGGGCAACTTAGACATTCACTTCACAAATGATCAACTCTGCCCTGAGCTACATGATACTGGCTACAGTCAGTCCAAGAGTATTACTTCAATTACCTCAATTTTTTTACTCCTATTCTACAATATCATCTTTATGACTGTCGTGCCCCAAATGTGTCAAGTCTTACAATTGTGCATTCACATCTGCAACTGATGAGGTAAGCCCAAAGACGTGTGCTCTCTACTCCTGGCTTCAAAGCAGTCTTGGTTTGACCTGGAGCTCCAGGAACACAGGACAGTGGGGCAGAGTTAATAGTAAAAGCAGTACAGTTCTGGCTTGCCTGAGGACAGGCTTGCACAAGATCCTCATTTTTTCTATCAGGCAGAGATCAAATCATAAAAAATATTACATTATCTGTCCAGTGAGACCTCTACAGCAGCAAACTGCCCAACAGCTTTGTCCTGAGATGTGGGGCGACTCTGCAGTTCAGACTGCCTCTACACATTGAAAGTTTTATCCTCGGAAAAATATGAGCTTGCATAAATCACACAAAGATCACACTAATAAGATCTTCCATGTCAAAAAGTCAATTTGGGAAGGACAACTTCTCTGTAGGAGTCAAACCTACCTTAGGCAGGTGTGAATTTGCTATTCTTGACTATTGTGACTGGCTTCCAGAATGCATACCACACTAAGTATGCTTTCC
The DNA here is from genome assembly GCF_019279795.1 of Protopterus annectens. Lineage (NCBI taxonomy): Eukaryota > Metazoa > Chordata > Ceratodontiformes > Protopteridae > Protopterus > Protopterus annectens. The sequence goes on from NC_056748.1 coordinate 534,490,491, forward strand.
ACCCCTGCCCCACTATGCTCGTTTTGGCATTCATATGGGCATTGGGTACCTGTCCTTTTCAGAGTGTCATCTCTTCAATTATGGAGTGGGCATTTCCATTGAAACTAAAGGAGTCCTTGATTACAACCAGCTTCAAAAAGTCTGGTTTAGACTTTAATCATCTGGATAATTATAACCCAATCCCCAACCTTCCCTTTGGTGGTAAGGTGTTTAAAAAAGCAGCAATCATTCAGCTAGAATCTTACATGAATTATGACATCAGCGGTTCGGTTCATTCCACTCTGGTTTTAGAACTATACACAATACTAAAACAGCTCTCACTAGAGTCCCTAATGATCTCCAGGTTGAGAGGGTACCAGCATTTACTTGTAAACTGTGGTAGAACACTGATCCAAATGGACCATTGACAGGTTCAGAGCAGGTACAAACAAATATATAGAGAACAATGAAAAATGAAACATTAATATATACAATATAACAAGTTAAGCGCATTTGTTTTTCCCATTAGCTCTGTCATGATGCAATTAGCCAAACAACAAATGCAGTATGTAGAATGCATTACACTACAGGCAATCCAGTACTTAACCAGAGTGGAATACTGATCCCACTGGACCATTTTCAAACTCAGCCTGAGCTTACAGATGTAAACAAATGAACATATTAAACAAAGCCAATGTAACAAAACTCAAGACAATACATGCTCACAATAATAATAGAAATCACATAAAATATTTACCTAATTTACAGCAAAGTAGATTACATATAGTGAGCAACAGTAAATAGAAGTTATGTCCTTACCATAACGTTCCATGTGGAGTGTTCATCTCGCCTTTGCTCTTACACATGGGTTCGGAGCCGATCCTCGGCTCCGTGTCGGCCGCTTGCAAGCTCTGCATCGAGAAGAAGCTCGAGATCACCTAATACCCACAATCCCCCTCTGCCTTTACCTCAGATCTAGTTTGCAAGCAAACCAGCAGCCAGAGAGAGCACACTCATACCAAAATTTACACAATCAAGAAATCATCTATATACATATATATATATATATATATATATATATATATATATATATATATATATACACAAGTGCATCATACAAATACAACCACTGCAAATGCAGAAGGAGAATACTCCAGACCAGGCACCAAACTGAACGCTCTTCCTGAGGGTGGGAGGGTGGGAATGTAAGAACAAAGGCGAGATGAACACTCCACATGGAACGTTATGGTAAGGACATAACTTCTATATGTGAGAGTGTTCAATCTCGCCGTTTGTTCTTACACATGGGTAGCATCCCTAGCTCCATGTTCCTGAGGAACTCACGGGAGAACGTTCTTGAGCACAGTGGAACCAAAGGTTGCCCTATCCCTAGAAACCCTGTCCACTTTGTAATGAGAGATGAATGTATGCGGTTTAGCCCAAGTAGCAGCTGCACAAATCGTGTCTAATGGTAGGCGAGCTGCGTGAGCCAAGGATGTAGACACTGATCTTGTAGAATGTCCTTTAGGTTTGACAGATAAGGTTTGATTAGAAGACTCATAAACGTATATGATACAATCAGTTAGCCATTTGGAAAGAGTTCGTTTAGTAACCGCTACACCTTTCCTGCTGTCAGCAAAGCTACAAATAGTTGATCAGATTTCCTGTGATCCTTTGTTCTATCCAAATAAAACCTGAGTTGTCTATGGACATCCAATTTGTGCAACATATACTCTAACTTATTAGTGTGATTTTTGAAAAAGGTGGGTAATTCAATGGACTGATTAATGTTATTGGTAGAGCAAACTTTGGGGAGAAAGGATGGATTAGTGCGAAGAGATACTCTGTCAGAGTGGAAAATCAAATAAGGGTGTTTAATAGAAAGAGCCTGAAGCTCAGACACTCGCCTAGCGGATGTAATGGCTACCAAGAAGAGAGTCTTCCACGATAAAAACTTCAATGGGCAAACGGAGGCTGGCTCAAAAGGGGGCAATCAATTTAGAAAGTAGGAGGTTCAGATTCCAAGGTGATGTAGGAGTTCTAACTGGTGGTCTAATATGAAAAGATCCTTTTAAAAAGGCCTTACAAAGTCTGTGAGCCATAACAGGTGCCCCACATTCTTCCACATGAAAGTTGGAAATGGCAGCCAATTGCACTCTTAAAGTGGCAGGAGAAGCTCCTTCATGGAACAATTCTGTCAAAAACTCCAAGATCTTGTTTAACGGAGCTATAACAGGGTCCAAATGATGTGAATTCGACCAGAAGACGAAACGCTTCCATTTACTGGTGTAGGTCTTTGTAGTGGAAGCTTTATGAGAGGCCACTAATATATTCTGAACTGCGGTGTAAGAGAGTCAGACCTGGCTAGAAAGGAAGCGGAGCAGCCAAGCTGCTAGATGGAGTGATTCGAGAGATGGGTGAGGAACTCCTGACGAGTGAGTCAGTAGATCTGGCTCTGGGTCCAGAATCCAAGGTCCCGAATGCGGTGTTGCAATAGAAAGGGGAACCAAATTTGACGAGGCCAGAATGGGGCAATGAGGATTATCGTCCTTTGAAGGTTGTTGGCTTTCTGCAGAAACTTTGCAATCAGGGGAAAGGGAGGAAAAGCGTACAGGAGACCCGGGGCCAATCGTGCACCAGCGTCCCTGGGGACTTCCCTGGAGGGGGTAATAGGGCAAAGTAGCTCCTGCATTTGGCGTTCATTGGAGACGCAAAAAGATCGCAGGAAGGCTGGCCCCACTTGCAAAAAATAGTCTTCGCAATTGACTGTTTGAGGGACCACTCGTGAGGCAACAGGATTGCTCTGCTCAGCCTGTCGGCTATGACGTTGGATGACCCCGGGATGTGCGTTGCGATCAGAAAGCGACCCGTGGACTCCGCCCATTGCCAAATTCTCATGACCTCTCTGCATAGCTGATAAGACCTGGTTCCCCCTTGCTTGTTTATGTACCAGACTACAGACATGTTGTCTGTCTGAACTGCAATAGTCCCTAGAGGAAGAAGGGGAGCAAAGTGTTGCAACGCTAAAAACACTGCCCTCAACTCCAGAACATTGATGTGCAGATTGTACTCCAAATTGGTCCATTCGCTTTGGACTGTCTGTCCCTGAAAGATGCCCCCCCACCCTATCAGGGAAGCGTCCGTGGTTATCGTCGCTGTCGGCGTGGGTAGCACAAATGGTCTTCCGCTGGAAAGGTTGCAAGTCTGAAGCCACCAGGTTAGGTGTGATTTGCATGTGTTTGTAATCAGAATTTCGTGTGTCAGAGGTAGCTGTTGGAACGACCATTGAGCAAACAGTAGCCATTGTAGAACTCTCATGTGCAGTCTTCCCAATGGTATCGCAATGAGAGAAGCTGCCATGAGACCCAAGACCTTCAGAACCAGCTTTGCTGGGGATTTTTTGGATGACAGAAGGAGAGAAATGTGGCTTTGAAGTGAGACTATCCTTTCTGGAGGGAGCCTTAGAATTAAATGATGCGTATCTAATTCCGCTCCTATGAATAAGATATGCTGTGATGGCTGCAGTAAAGATTTTTCGAAATTTACGGAAATTCCGAGGAGAACACAAAGCTGTAGAGTGTAATCCCTGGCCTGTATCAGTTGACGCCGGGTGGTGGCAGAAAGGAGCCAGTCGTCCAGATACGGAAACACCTGGAATCCTAGGCGTCTCAGATGAGACGCTACCACTGCCATGCATTTGGTGAAAACCCTGGGGGCTGAGGTCAGACCAAAGGGCAGGGCTCGAAACTGATAGTGACTGGCTCCCAGCCGGAAGCGCAAATGATCCCTGGACGCCCTGGCCATTTTGATGTGGTAGTATGCGTCCTTCAGATCTATTGAGCACATCCAGTCGTCCTTCTGTAAGAATGGAAGGATCGATTGAAGCGTGACCATTCGGAACTTTTCTTTCTTGACAAAGGTGTTGAGGTTGCTTAGGTCCAGAATCGGCCTCCAGTCCCCTGTCTTCTTTGGAACTAAAAAGAACCTTGAGTAAGTTCCGAATCCTATTTGGTCCGCTGGGACTGGTTGGATGACACTTTTTTCTAGCAGCTTTGAAATTTCTATAGCTGCTGGGTCTCGCAGATGGGGCGGTACATCTGGGAGTTTTCTCTTTGGAATGGGGGTGGATAGGAATGGTATTCTGTAACCTCTGGTAACAACGCTTTTTACCCAGTTGTCTGTAGTAATGTTTTGCCAGGCCTGAGGGTATAAAGCTAAGCGACCCCCGACTGCCTCCAGAGCAGGACAGTCGGGCCTCCTCTCAGGAGTGCTGGAAAGGTTTTCCAGGGGGTGTATCCCTGTCACCTTGGTTTTGCGGACCCCCTCTGCCGCCAGGGTGGCGTCTTCCACCTCTGCCCCCTCCTCTGCCTCTAGAGGGGGCATCACCCTGTGTGCCTGGGAAAGATCCTTGGGGTTTTCGAAACCACATTTTCCCACCACGTTGCCCTTTGGGGTACGGTCTGGAAGGGGTGGAAAAACGGAATCCGACAGCAGACAGAGTCTTTCCCTCCTGTTCACACCGGGTAAGGGTCTCCTTTACTTTGGGGCCAAAGAGAGTGGCACCATCAAATGGGGCGTTAGTAAAGGAAGACTTGAAGGCTTCCGCAAATTAACATAAGCGCATCCAGGATTGCCTGCACAGAGCAATCGCTGAAGCTGCTGCCCTACTCGATCCTTCGGCTGCATATGATATCAGCCTCATGGATGAGTTAACAATGGATGTAAGGGTATTGAGATGTGCTGTAACTTTCTCTGAGACAGCAGCATCTGTAGTACCCTGGAGCGTATCTCCCAGCTCTTTGATTAGATCCCTCTGTAAACGTGTAAAATGGGTCAAATAGTTCAGGGATCGCACAGAAAAAGCCGCTGAACTAAAAATGCGCTTCCCGTATCTGTCCATAGTCCTGGAATCTTTGTTAGGCGGATGGACAGATGAGGAAGATTCAGACATCTCCTTTTTCGTGGCCGCTGCCACCACCATGGCGTCCACTGGAACTCCCTTTGTGAGGTAAGCCTTGTCTTGGGGTGCAGTGATGTACTTATTAGGCTTCCTAGGGACTGGTTCCACCGTGTCAGGTGTCTCCCACGCCCTTCGAGCAATCAGCTCCATTAATTCATCGAAGGGCGGAGTGACCCAGGAGGAGGAAGGGCGAGCACCGAATGCCTTCAGCAAGACTGACTCATCCTCAGAAGGGGGAAGGGACTGCCAATCACCTCTCTGCTTTAGGATCTCCAAGATGTCAGAAAAGGAGACATCTTCTGAAGGTGACTTTGGGGACCCTTCTGACTCATCCAAGTCAGTATCAGATGTCAAAGATTCTTGTGGAGAATCTAAGTGTCTCCTCTTACACAATCTTTTCCTAGGGACTTCTTCGGGGGGAGCATCCGAAGAAGCCTCCGAGGAAGAGGGGGTACCCTCCAGGGGTGGCTGAGACACCGGTGCTCGACGCTTGGATGTGGCCGTTGGTGCAGAGGAAGATAACGGTCCTTTATGGGGAGGAGAGGCTGCTTCTACTGATGTGGTTGTCTGGGTAGACAACACCTTCCTCATGAGATCGAAGGCCCCCGGGTCCCGAGTCGAGGAATCTTCCGGTTCCGAAGAAATGGGAAGAATCCCCGAAACAGGCACCGAAGGCATCGACCCCGAGGACGGAGCCGAATCGATCCGAGCCGAGGCCCCGAGAGGAAGAGTCGGAACCGAAACATCGGTTCGACTCTCGGCCCCGGAACCATGGATAGATCTTCGGCTCCGAGACTCCGGTACCGGATCCGACGGAGTCGAGGTGAACGGAGCCGACCGAGAAAAGGACGGTTCTGGCACCGAGGGCTCCACAATCAGTAGATCAACCTCTTCCGGCTCCAAAGACTGGACAGGTCTCGGAGGAGGAAGGGATGGAGATAATGGAAGGCCTTCAAGTTTCGACACCAATTGGGTGGAAACCGAGATAAGTTTGGATAGGGCCGTATGCTCCAATAATTTCTGCACCACACGGTCCACATCGATGTCGGAGAGGGGCTTGGAAGAACGGGTCGAAGGAACCGAAGACGGAGCCGACCTCAACAGTGTCGGGGGAGGGAGCTCCATCACCGGTTCCAAGACTCGAGGCTCGGAAACTGACAACAGTTGAACACTCGGCCCCGAAGTCTGTGGAACCGGTGATCTAACTTTAGCTGAAGAGCTCGGAGCCGATGACTTGGGCTCCGACGTCTTCGATTCCTTCGAGGATTTGGATGCCTGGTCAGAAGCATCCAGAGCTTCTTGAAAGGAAGGTTTTAACAAACCTCTATCCATTAGTTTCCTGCGCCTATCTGTCATGACCCTCCCACTGAAAGAATGACAAATAGAGCAGTCTTCTTGCAGATGGAGAGGGCCAAGACAGTAGACGCAGGAACTATGATTGTCAGTTACTGACATTTTTTGCCCACATTGGCAACGCTTAAACCCCGATTTAGCCTTTTCAGACATGTCACTATAAAAAAGAGAAAAGTCAAATCCAGTAAAATAGTCAAGTCCGGTGAAATTGTCAAATCCAGTAATGCAGTCAATCCGGTTGTCAAATCCAAGAAAGGGGTGGTAGGCGCCGAAGAGAACTCTAAATAAGTTTTAACAAACTTAACGGAACCGAGTATCCCTCAACCTTACCACACACACACACAAAGTATCACTAAATAACTTTATATGATAAAAGTACCAAGAAAAATACAAGAAAAAAATTCTTAATCTTATCTTAGGTGCTCGAGCTCGACCCAGTGATGCAAACGCTGCAGCGGCAAACTAGATCTGAGGTAAAGGCAGAGGGGGATTGTGGGTATTAGGTGATCTCGAGCTTCTTCTCGATGCAGAGCTTGCAAGCGGCCGACACGGAGCCCAGGATCGGCTCCGAACCCATGTGTAAGAACAAACGGCGAGATTGAACACTCTCACATCAAAGTATTTACAAAAGTTTACAAAATACAGAAGCATTCCAGCAATGAGCTGGGTAAATCCGTCATTGTGCCAGTAATGGAAAGACGGATGCTAGAAGGAAAGCGGGGTGGGATTACACCCATCAAGTGAAGAAACAACACTATATATAATATAATTTGGCAGGAACACAGGGAGAGAAAATAAAGGAGGTGGGCTGCAAAGTAGAGAAAAGTTTATTTTTGAGAGAAAGGAATGTTAGTTGTTAATAGAGTGAAAGAAGAATAAAGGCTAGTCTTACTAGCCTTGAGAATACTGCAATCGAAGATTGGGGGGGGGTAAGTGGAAGGTATCAGGAAAGTAGGGCGATGCCATGTAAGTAGAGTTGTGAAAGTCATACTTACCTTACCTGTAATAGCAGATGTTCTAATTCCTCAAAGTCACAGTCACAGTGCACTTTGGGTTAACTGCCAAGGTAACCCAATACTATCAATCTTTCAAAAGCTCAGGCTCCCCTCTTTCTTCCTGCGACAGTCAACTGGCTGAGCACATCCTGACAGGGAAACATTCAAACTGTCACAAGAGGTGACTGCTCAGGCTTTTTCACTTCTAAAAATTAGAGAAAAGTACTTGAAGCCAGAATCATCAAGCAAGAGTAAATATGCAGCCAATTACAATGCCATATAAAATCCAGATCCAAAAAATGAATCAGAGAGATTTAACCCACCTCAACTGGGCACAATCTGGGGGTGGCAGATGTGTACTGCCAATAACACAGTAAGGAATTCAAACACTGACTGTTACAGCCAAGTAGGACTTGCGTAACTGTATTATGTTCATTATCCTGACTGCCTCAGTGGCATTTCTGGTAGAGTCCCAAAATTTACCGTACCTGGGAGGTGGAAGGACACTGGTCTAGGAGCTCCTGAAGAATGGCCCTAGCAAAGCCTGCACTGGACCTTGAAAAGGAATGCAGTTTGTAGTGCTTTGTGGAAGTATTAACACAGGATCAGACTGCTGCCTCTAGAATGCTTTTACAGTCCAAAACTTTCCAATATGCCATCAGACAGGATAAGGCCCAAGTTGAGTGAGCCATATTGGGAAGCAACAGAAAACAACAGCAGAGAACAACCATTGTGCAATAGTTTGCCTAGAGACAAGGTTTGCTTTTAGTCCCCATATAGGAGACAAACAGCTGATCAGCATTTCTAAAGGGCTTTGTTCTGTCAAGGCATGCAGAATCTTTTCTCCCTTGTTATATTTTGGATCAGGATAAATCTCTGGAAGATTGATGTCTTGATTCAAGGTAAATTCAGAAAAAAATTAAGCATAAATTATGGATTAGTGGACAAAACAAACCTGTCCTTGTAAAAGATCAGACAGGTCTGACCCAACATAACAGTGTACAGCTCAAAGACTCACTATGCAGATGTCAGTCAGACCAATAAGTAAAACAGTCTTCCAAGTAAGGAACTGCAAATCTGCCTGTCAGGCAGGTTCAAAAGGCAGTAAGATCAGTTTTTGAAGAACAAAGTGCAGTTCCCAGGGAAGAGGAATTTCCAAGGAGTATCATGTGCACCACTCCTTTCATAAACCACCTGACCACAAAGGATGAAAGAGGGACATTCATGGGCAAACAAGCTTAGATGGTCACATTTTGACAGAAGCATATGACAAGCCATCTCCAAGTAGGTCCCACAAATATTTCAAAACCAGAGCGGTTGAAACGCTTTCAAGATCTGTGTTATTGGCTAGGAACGCCCTAAGATTTTCTAGTTGCAGGTTTTCTTGCCGCCTTATACACCTGATGCCTATCCTCATGGAACAAGTGCCAACTGCAGCTGGTCTAAGTTGGGGTACACCATTTGCCCCAATGCTGTGTGAGCAGATCCAGTCTGTGAGAAAGCATATGGTAATTGCTCCTGGCCAATTCTTTTAAAAGACAACCAACTTTGCCTGGTCCAAAAGGGGGTTACTGCAACGATTTTTTCTTAGTCTCTGAATCTTTAGAAGCACCTTGGAAATCAACGCAAAGTATGGAAATGCATATAGGAACATTCCTGACTATGGGAATAATGGAGTGTCTGTATTCCAAGCATGTCTGCAAGAACGTCTTGAACATAATTTTTTCAGTTGTCTGTTCTGAAAGGAAGAGAACAGCGATACCTGGTGTTCCTCACATCTTGATCAAAGCTTGGAAGACCTCTACATGGAGCTTTCACACTTGAGAATCTGTTCATGACCTGCTTACTCTGTCTATCACTGTGTTTTGCTTTGAGAGAATTAACAGACCATCAATGCAAACTGGCAAAGAGGGTATTGACCTTGTACCACTTTGTTTGTTCAGGTACCACATCATGATAGTGTTGTCTGTGACCACTAGAACAGGACCCACAGCCCTTAAATAATGAGCAACTTTTAAGGCATGAATCAATGCCAATATCACTTTTACATGCTTTGGAGTATGCTGAGGACCCGACAAGCTTTGCAGTTGAATTTCCATGGGCACTGCTCACCATTCAAACTCTGAAAAGCCCATCTGGACAGATTGGACTGGGGTCTGAAGACAAAGAGGTCAGGATTCAGAAACAGTTTATTTCTCCACCACTGCATTTCCCATTTCGCAAATCCCAATACTGATGCCGGGAAATCCAAGGGATGAAGGTGCTGGGTCCAACAATTCAAGTACCACTGAATTTTTATCATGTGTAGTCTGGCGAGTGGTATCATGAGGATCATTGATAATATGAGGCCTAGAATTATGAAGAACATACTTGCTAAGGCCACATCTAGAAGAAGTAAAAGAAAATGCCCTGTTAAATCGGTCTTCTGGCGGGAAGGCCATCCTTTAACTATGTCTCTCCAACACCCTAGGAAAACAATCTATTGAAAGGGTGTAGAAAATGACTTCTGAAGGTTCAATCTGAAGCAGAGGAAGGAGGGATGCAACCTTGTCCAAGGACCCCAAGCTCCTGGATACAAAATGTACACAGCGTGTAATCTAAAACAAGAAACAATGTGGATACCTA